>NC_087343.1:88755606-89058636 GCF_030014295.1 Loxodonta africana | reverse complement strand
GCATTAATCCAAAAAACACAAAATAATAAATGTTGGAGAGGCTGTGGAGAGATTGGAACTCTTATACACAGCTGGTGGGATTGTAAAATGGTACAACCACTTTGGAAATCTATCTGGCGTTATCTTAAACAGTTAGAAATAGAACTACCATACAACCCAGAAATCCCACTCCTCGGAATATACCCTACAGAAACAAAAGCCTTCACACAAACAGATATATGCACACCCATGTTTATTGCAGCTCTGTTTACAATAGCAAAAAGCTAGAAGCAACCAAGGTGTCCATCAACGGATGAATGGTTAAATAAATTGTGGTATATTCACACAATGGAATACTACGCATCGATAAAGAACAGTGATGAATCTGTGAAACATTTCATAACATGGAGGAACCTGGAAGGCACTATGCTGAGTGAAATTAGTCAGAGGCAAAAGGACAAATATTGTATAAGACCACTATTATAAGATCTTGAGAAATAGTAAAAACTGAGAAGAACACATACTTTTGTGGTTACGAGGGGGGGGAGGGAGAGGGTTTTTTATTGATTAATTAGTAGATAAGAACTGCTTTAGGTGAAGGGAAGGACAACACTCAATACATGGAAGGTCAGCTCAGTTGGACTGGATCAAAAGCAAAGAAGTTTCCGGGATAAAATAAATGCTTCAAAGGTCAGCGGAGCAAGGGCGGGGGTCTGGGGACCATGGTTTGAGGGGACTTCTAAGTGAATTGGCAAAATAATTCTATTATGAAAACATTCTGCATCCCACTTTGAAATGTGGCGTCTGGGGTCTTAAATGCTAACAAGCGGCCATCTAAGATGCATCAATTGGTCTCAACCCACCTGGAGCAAAGGAAAATGAAGAACACCAAGGTCACACGACAACTAAGAGCCCAAGAGACAGAAAGGGCCACATGGACCAGAGACCTACATCATCCTGAGACCAGAAGAACTAGTTGGTGCCTGGCCACAATCGATGACTGCCCTGACAGGGAGCACAACAGAGAACTCCTGAGGGAGCAGGAGATCAGTGGGATGCAGACCCCAAATTCTCATAAAAAGACCATACTTAATGATCTGACTGAGACTAGAGGAATCCCGGTGGCCATGGTCCCCAGACCTTCTGTTGGCACAGGACAGGAACCATCCCCGAAGACAACTCATCAGACATGAAAGAGACTGGTCAGTGGGTGGGAGAGAGATGCTGATGAAGAGTGAGCTAATTATATCAGGTGGACACTTGAGATTGTGTTGGCATCTCTTGTCTGGAGGGGGGATGGGAGGATAGAGAGAGAGGGAAGCTGGCAAAATTGTCACGAAAGGAGAGACTGAAAGGGTTGACTCATTAGGGGGAGAGCAAGTGGGAGTACGGAGTAAGATGTATGTAAACTTATATGTGACAGACTGATTGGATTTGTAAACGTTCACTTGAAGCTTAATAAAAGTTAATTAAAAAAAACCTTATAAGCAACAGCAGAACATTGTTTGATATAGCGCTGAAAGATGAACTGCTTAGGTTGGAAGGCACTCAAAAGACAACTGGGGAAGAGCTTCCTCCTCAAACTAGAGTCAACCTTAATGACCTGTATGGAGTAAAGCTTTCGGGACCTTGATTTGCTGATGTGGCACAACTCAATATAAGAAACAGCAAACACCCATAAATAATTGAAACTTCAAATACATGAAATATGAATCTAGGAAAAGTGGAAGTCATCAAAAATGAAATGGAACACATAAACATTGAATCCTAAGCATCAGTGAGCTGAAATGCACTGGTATTAGCCATTTTGCATCAGACAGTCATATGGTCTACTATGCCGAGATTGATAAATTGAAGAGGAATGGCATCACATTCATTGTCAAAAAGAACTCTTTAAGATCTATTCTGAAATACAATGCTGTCAGGGATAGGATAATATCTTTATGGCTACAAGCAAAACCAGTTAATACAACTATTATTCAAATTTAGGCATCAAATACTAATGCCAAAAATGAATAAATTAAAGTTTTTACCAACGTCTGCAGTCTGAAATTCATCAAAAATGCCATCAAGATGCATTGATAATTACTGATGATTAGAATGTGAAAGATGAAAATCAAGGAGAAGGATCGGTAGTTGGAAAATATGGCCTTGGTAATAGAAAAGAAGCTGGAGAGCTCATGATAGAATTTTGCAAGACCAACAAACTATTCATTGAAAATACCTTTATTCAACAACATAAATGATGACTATAAATGTGGGTCTCATCAGATAGAATACACAGCAATCATATTGACTACATCTGTGGAAAATGACAATGGAGAAGCTCAGTGTCATCTGTCGTAATAAGGCCGGGGACTGACTGTGGAACAGACCTTCAATTGCTCGAATGTAAGCTGAAGCTATAGAAAATTAGAACAAGTCCACTAGAGCCAAAGTATGACCTTGAGTATCACCCGCCTGAATTCAGAAACTATTTCAAGAATAAATTTGACGCAATGAACACCGATAACTGAAGACTTGTTATGCAATGACATCAAGGATATCATACATGAGGAAAGCAAACGGTAATTAATTAAAAAGACAAGAAAGAAAGAAAAGATCAAAATGGATGTCACAAGAGACTTTGAATCTTGCTCTTGAATGTAAAGTAGCTAAACGAAATGGAAAAAATGATAAAGTAAAAGAGCTGAACAGGAGATTTCAAACAGCAGCTCAAGAATACAAAGTATTATTATGAAATGTGCAAAAGCCTAGAGTTGGAAAACCCAAATGGAAGAATATGCTGAGTATTTCTCAAACAAAAAGAACTGAAAAAAAAAATTCAATCCTTGAGTTGCAATATTGAAGGATTCTATGGGCAAAATATTCAATGACACAGGAAACATCTAAAGAAGATGGAAGGAATATGCAGTTACTATAACAAAAAAATGTGTCCATGTTCAACCATTTCAGGAGGTAGCATATGATCAAGAACCTATGGTATTGAAGGAAGAAGTCCAAGCTGCATTGAAGGCATTGGCGAAAAACATGGCTTCAGGAATTGACAGAATACCAGTTGAGAAATTTCAACAAACAGATACAATGCTGTAAGAGCTTGTTCATCTATACCAAGGAATTTGGAAGACAGCTACCTTGCCTACTGACTGGAAGAGGTTCATATTTGTGCACATTCCAAAGAAAGGTGATCCAACAGAATGCAGAAATTACAGAACAATAACATATCACGTGCAAGTAAAATTTTCTTGAAGATAATTCAAAAGCCGTTGCAACAGTACACTGACAGAGACTGCCAGAAACTAGCCAAATTCAGAAAAGGGTGTGGAACCAGGAATATCATTGCTGATGTCAGAAGGATCATGGCAGAAAGTGGAGAATGCCAGAAAGATGTTTACTTGTGTTTTATTGTCTATGCAAGTGTATTTGACTGAGTGCATCATAATAAATTATGGATTACATTGCAAAGAATGATAATTCCAGAACACTTAATTGTCATGCTGAATCTGTACATAGACCAACAGGCAGTTGTTTGAACTGAAGAAGGATGCTTTGTGGTTTAAAATCAAGACTGTGGGTCATGGTTGTATCCTTTCACCATTCTTATTCAATCTGTCTGCTGAACAAATAATCTGAGAAGCTGGACTTTATGAAGAAGAATGGGACCTCAGGATTGGAGGAAGACTCATTAACACCCTGGCATATGCAGATGACACAACTTTTCTTGCTGAAGGTGAAGAGGACTTGAAGCACATACTGATAAAGATCGAAGTACACATTACACCTCAACATAACAAAAACAAAAATCCTCACAACTGGACCAATAAGCAACATCATGATACATGGAGAAAATATTGAAGTTGTAAAGGATTTCATTTTACTTGGCTCCAGAAACAATGCCCATGGAAAGCAGCAGTCAATAAATCAAACAATGTATTGTATTCAGCAATTCTATCGCAAAGGACCTCTTTAAAGTATCAAAGAGCAAAGATATCCCTTTGAGAATTAGGGTACCCTGTACCTGAGCCCTGGTATTTTCAATTGACTTCTATGCATGAGAAAGTCAGACAATGAATAAGGAAGGCTAAAGAAGAATTGATGTATTTGAATCATGGTGTTGGTGAAGAATATTGAATATACCATGGACTGCCAGAAGAAAGAACAAATCTGTCTTGGAAGAAGTACAGCCAGAACACTCCTTAGAAGGTGGACAGCAAGACTTTGTCTCACTTACTTTGGACATGTTATCAGGAGAAGGACATCATGCTTGGTAAAGTAGAGGGTCAGTGAAAAAGAGGAAGACCCTAGACGAGATGGATTGATGCCGTGGCTGTAACAATGGGCTGAGATATAGCAATGATTGTGAAGATGGCACAGGACTGGGCAGTGTTTCATTCTGTTATACACAGTGTTGCTATGATTCGGAACTGACTTGACAGCACCTAACAACACAAGATGAATGATGCTGAACTGGTTCTAGCAGAGCCTCTAGACTAAAACAGACTCAGAAAAAAATCCTGGCTATCTACTTTCAAAAATCAGCCAATGAAAACTGTATGGATGACAACTATTTGATCCACAACAATTATGGGAATGGTGCAGGACTGGGAAACAATTCATTCCATTGTGTTTGGGTCAGGGGCCAATTCAACCTCAGCTAACAAAAACAAGATTGTTATCTTAGCTCCTGGTAATTGTTCTATCATTTCCACTTTTATTATTGACCCAACATAGAGCAATTAAAGGTTAAGGCACAGGATTTCCTATGTTTTTTCAAGACCCACCATCCTACAAACTTTGGAACCAAAAATATTCTGTCTTGTTGCAGTAACATCTATTTTTTGCAGTTAATACTAGACTCTTTACTGGCACAGAAGGTATTTAATTTTTCTTTTATTGAAGTGAATGTAATATTACAAAGATGCTTTGAATCAGAAACAAGCCACCTAAACCAGAAACTTCCCCTCAATACGAAAGAAAATGCCTTGGTTCTATCCATTTGCCATGAAGTGGTCAACATGTCAGGAAATGCTTTTGCCCACTTTTCACTCCTTGTCTAATCAATTTTTATTCTCTTCATAGTCACATGTACTGGGGTTGAAAATAGCTAAAAAATGAAAGATGTTTTGAATTGCACTGCTAAGTAATAGCTGCATTATTTCATAAATGAATAGTGCTGCCCATATTCATAAAACTTATGAATCAAAGTATCATTTGGGTTAAAACACCAGTGTCAGATTTTGCATTTAAACTCCTGCATTAGCAGGCAGCTGTACAAAATCCCATAAAGACAAACAGCTCCATAGTAGGCACAGAGATGTGGGTGTTCATGGCCCACTTCTGCGTGTGAACACGACACTGTAATCTTGAAGCAGGCTTCTGTAGTCACTTCCTTCACAGTTTACCTAGATTTTCCTAACTCCTTTGCTGAAAAAAGCCACATTTGAATGATCGGTGCTAAGTAACAGAGTCTCTTGAACCTTTGCAATTTCTCTTTGTTTTAATTTTATCTCTAGATGTCATACTATTACTACTAATTTTAGAACATTTTTTAAAAATAAACTTAATAAGCAATAAGCATACCATGGTATATAATAAGCCTGATAGTTATATAGCAAATTCTAAATCCATATTTCTGTATTACAACCCCCCTCCAAAAAAAAACTACATCCCTTGCCTTGGTGTTGATTCTGACTCATATCGACCCTAGAACTTTCCAAATTAATGGATATTTATTAAGTATTATTGTTCTACTACTTGGTGATGATGTTGAGTGTGTGTGTATGTATGTGTTTATGCCTACTGGAGTATAGGAGAAGGCTTATACCATTAAAAAGTTTAAAATTATTAGTTTAATGTAGGTTGCCATACAAAAGATAATTAAAGAAACAATTGGAGAACTATAAAATAGGCTATATTTTAAATGCATCTTTTAATTATTTTATTCATTTACTTTTCATTCATTTATTCAACAATATTTACTCAGCTCCTACTATGTACTGAGCACTTGTTTAAGTATGAAAACATTGAGCCTGCCTGATACACAGCCCTTATCCTCAACGAACAATCTGGGAGTGGGGAATCCGAGAGCCCTACAGAAAAACAAATCAGCCAGTGGACTCCAGGATAACAAATGGAATAAAAGTTTTAAAAGATATACAAGGTATCATTGGCACACAAAAAGAGAGGTATCTAACTTAGCTGGAGGAGGGAAGGACAGTGTCAGTATCTTAGGCTAGGTTTTCTAGAGAAGCAAAACTAGTAAAGTGTATAAATATGTATAGAGATTTATGTCAAAGAAATTGCTCACACTGTTGTAGAGGCTGGAATGTCCCGAGTCCGTGGCTCAGGATAGAGACTTCTCCTGATGCACATACCCACAGGAGCTGGCTAACCCAGGATGGGCAGGTTGGAGAGCGGGGCTCTTGTTCACAGGCTGTGAAGACTGATGAATCCCAAAGATCAGCAGGCAAGACCACAGATAAGCTGCTAGCTCAAGTCCCAAGAACCAGAGATCAGATGAACAGGAGCCAGCTGCAGTATCCAGAGCAAGCAAAAGTCCACAAGCATTGCTAGAATATCCACTTATATTCAAGGCAGTCCCCACACCCAACGAAAATCCCTTTCAACTGATTGGCTACTCACAGAAGATTCCATCATGGAGGTGACCACACCAACATACGACTATCAAATCACTGAGAATCATGGCCCGGCCAAGTTGACACACAACCTTAACCGTTACAGTCAGAAAAAATGCAGTTTTAATTGATTCTTTTAGGATGAATGAGTGATATCCAACGTGGGATGAAAGGAATAAGGGCATTTTGAAGCTACAAAACAATGTAGGCTGAAGGAACTCCTTGAGGTATGAAACTGCGTGGAACTTCAAAAAATTGTAAATGGCTTCTGCCTGTGTTGGAAATATGACAAGAAATGAGTATAAAAATAGGCAGGGAAAGCACCTGTTGAAACAAAGAAAGAACATTCTAAATATACAAACAAGTCTGAATATAGAAATAGGTCTAAGAAAAATAATTGTTCGGCTGGTATGGTCAGACAATCAGCATATGAAGAGCTTAAATGGTAAGAGGGTACCAAAGTCACACATAGAAAAGTCACAGACAAGAGTGCAGACAGAGGGTAGTGAGTAAAAGCAGCCAGGTGTGAGATACCTAAAAATGGCGGTGAGGATGAGGATGGCCAGCTGGAGAGCTCAGGCCTCATACTGAAGGGTTCTGAGCCAATTGTTGTCACACTGGAACACAATCCCAGTGTTGCAAGGAATCCACATGTTCATGTGCATTCTGCCAACACAAGAAACATTTCAAAAATACTAAAAAACAAAAACTTTTCAGGCCGAAAAGAAATTAATGCGAGCTAAGTATGGCTCATGGTTTTCTATTTGGTGTCCTCTGGCCTTGCACACATCACTGAGCACACAGGAGGACCTCGATGGCCATTTTACTGATGGGTTAGCAGGTTTAGTACACCCAGGTCATGTGAAAAGTGATTTGATGCAGAAGATAAGGAAGATTAAATTCATGAAACTCTGGACCTAACTCAAATATCAGTACCGTGAAATGTATTTTGGGTTTAACAGGATGCCAGCAACTCAGTACAGAAATATTTGAAATAGAAATCACAAGATGAACCAAATTAAGATTATTTCCCCCAGGAAGACTGATTACATTATGCCATTTTTAGAATTATGAACCATGTAACTCTTCATAATTGTCAGTGAAATGTACCACTTGAAGCTGAAGAAATAAAGCGCTATTTAAATAACTTTTATTGTCTTTTCAGCGTATAACCATTGCCGATGAGTGGATTCTGACTCATAGCAACCCTATAGGACAGAGTAGAACTACCCCATAGGATTTCCAAGGAGCACCTGGTAGATTTGAACTGCCGACTTTTTGATTAGCAACCGTCAGCATACATTATCCTTTAAATGCTTTGATTTGCTGGAGAAGGTTGACACATTTCGATGTCCACATGCAACTATCCCCTCTCACTGCCTGCTGCAGGCAACATCGGTTAGGGGCACCTTCTCAACTCCAGCTTCGTATACTAAGAAGGCTACCCCTGATGGTGCTGGCCTTAGTCTAGATTTTCCAGCAGATAATCATGTAGTGGACTATTTTTCTTTTTAAGTATAATTCAAGTGTTTAAAAGTCTGGGTAGCAGACGTGTCCTGGTAGGCAACTGTCATAATTCTCCTAAAGTAATAACAATGTTGCTGAAAAGCATTGTGGACAGTATATGTTATTAGTTGCTGTCAAGTCAGGTCCACCTCAGTGACCCCATATACAACAGAACAATATATGGACCAGTCCTGTGCCACCTTTGTGATCGTTGGTGTGCTGAGTCTGTTATTGCAGCCACTGTGTACTTTTACTGTCTTCCAACCTAGGAGCTTCTTCTAGCATTATATCTGGCAATATTCTGTTGTGATTGAAAGAGTTTTCATTGGCTAATTTTTGAATCTCTAGGCCTTTCTTCCTAGACTGCTTTAGTCTGGAAGCTCTGCTAAAACCTGTCCACCATGGGTGACCCTTCTAGTATTTGAAATACCAGTGGAATAGATTCCAGCATCATAGCAACACAAAAGCCACCCCAATAAAACAAACTGACAAACTTGTGTTAGGAACATTGTATAGACCCTCCGTGCTCCGTAATACAAAAAGATTTGTAGGAAACAGTATTTAAGTATGCAAAATAGTACAGTGGATACCACAGAGTAGTAAAAAAAATATGGGTGAGGTTTTTTTTTTCTCCTCTGCATCTTTTTTTTTTTTTGTACTTTCAGTAATTCATACGCATATGGATTATTTCTATTTGATAGATAAAAAAGAAGAAATGGTTTGGTAGAAAAGGCATTTCAAGACACCCTCAGGGGTAAAAATGAGAAAAGGGAAATGCAAAATATCTGCTTTCTTCCATCACTGAAGAGGCGAGTACCATCAAAAAGGTGCAAACCTCCCGAATTTAAAAATATACTTTTATTTGTTATCCTTGATAATTCTTTCATTTCCCCTCTGTAGTGAGTAGCTGTGAAAGCTTAAAACAAAAGGAACCTGTGTTCTTGTCTTTAGGGGGCAACAAAGAAGGGGAAACTAGGCAAAGAGTTCCTAGGGGTAACTTTAGTTAATGTCAAACTGAAAAAAAAAAAAAAAGAAAACAAAACACAATAACTGTAAGAAAAACAAAGAAAACTAAAGGATAACACATTATAACATTAAGAAGGATTAGTCCTAAACTTGAGCTACAGCAACTGTGAGTACATGTACTGAAATAAACATTTCAGGGCACCAGAAAATAGTATTCAAGTCAAAGTTAAGAAATTGTCAGTAACAACAACACTAAAAAAAAAAAAAAAAGGAATGAAAGAATAAGTAACCAAAATTATGCTACAGTCAGCAAATATGAAAAATTAGGAAGACTGGAAATAGACCCTTGGTCCCTTTGGGCAATATGGATATTTTGTTATTAATTCTTGGTGTTCCTTTGAGAAAGTGAATGCTCATTAAGTTCACAGAGAGGCTCACTAAGAAATGCGAAGGACTGGGAATAAAACTTGATTTCTTTAAAAACTGAAAATGATGCTTCCGATGCTCCCACCAGCTAAATAAGTCCTTAGTGTGCCTAATTCTGAGATAAATAATGCTAAGCGTGCTACCACATTGGTGCTCCTGTTGCAATTAATATAACCCTCCAGGGAGAAAACAAGATATCGTACAAAAGCCTTTGGTGCCTAAAATTGAACATGAAATTGAGTCGGATCTTCTCAACTGCCTAAACTACACTTTGAGAGGTATACCATTTGGGATATTAGGGTAACAGCAAAAGCAGTTTTGCTTCTCCAGGGCATGGTACTCCAGCTGCCTGAAAGAGTTAAGGGAACAATTTAAACAATGGGAGAATCTGGCTCATTAAGAACAATTGTTGCTAGAATAACAAACAGAACGTATGCATCAGTCAGCAAGTCCTTTACTCTCTCTTGGTCGTGCATATAATAAACCACACCTATCATGTCTCTTCTGGATTTTTGCAGCATCCAGCGGTAGAGCATCATCTGCCCATGTAATTAATATGTTCCTCGCCCTGTCTTCAGCTCATTAACGGTCTTCAAAGTATTTTAAATTAACAGGATCACACCCAGATACGCACCATATGGTAGCTTCTCCCATGTGCCATTTATTATCATTATTATCTTTACTTAGATTCAAGATATAGGACAACCATGTATACATGAATCTCAAAGGTCAGGTAACTTATTTCTCTGATTTTCACTGAGAAAGGCAAAGTGAGGTAAATTAATCTCTATAAGACCATGTATTGCTCAGAATATTTACTGTAAAATATTAGACTAGCCACTGTAACCATTTCTTCTGCTGATACCCCAACTGTAATCTGAAGGGATTAATGTTATATGCAAGGAAATTGGGAGGAAAAAGTATTTTGGGAAGTAAAATTTTCAAAAACCCTTCTACTAATGCTATGCAAAAAAAAATGGCATCGATGAATCTGAAACTGAAAAAGATTTACAAGAATTTGTATTCTCAAATATGCTTGTTCAGTCAGGCAAGTTACACAAATGAGTGAAGCGAATTATAAAACAATAGGGAAGATTGTGGATTGTATCCAACTATAAAGACCATGCTCCTTTCAAAATTATTTTAATTCCAAAAGAAAGAAAACACACTGCGGACTCTGAACCAGTTCAACCAGAAGCCGCCAATTTGTGATATTTTAAATCATACGGGATGGACTGGATTATCCAGTAAATAGGATACTTTCAATCCTTTAAAAAATAAAACAAAACGAGAGTTTGTTATGACCTCACACAGTTATTACTTCACATGGTAATAAAAATAATTTAAAATGTTTTCAAGAAAAAAAGCATTTAATATAGTGCAGGATGTTAATTCTTCAGTGCAGTCCCTCCGACCCAAACCCACAGGAATAAAATTTAGAAAGAAAAAACCCAGATGACATAACAGAATAGAAGGCAAAATAAATTTTCCTTAAACCAGAAACAGAAAAGAAACTCAGGACCCTGAGTGGTCTCTCGAAGCCACTGGTCATCTAGGTTCCACGTGCAAAAACAGGCAATAGTGGCCAGGAGTCCAGCTCCTGTGAGCAAGGGAGAGGAAAGCTGTTAAGAGTAAGACAACTGACCCCACCCTGGCCACTGCCTAAAGCTACGGACGGGAAAGGAGCTTACTGGAGCTTACTACCTGCCCCTCCCAACCTCTACTCTCATAGAAAGAGGCTAAAATACAATTAAAAAAAAAAAAAAAAAACTACTCCCAACCACTTCCCCAGGGTCACTGCTTCTGTGGAACAGCAGGCTTAGGAAGGTAATTGAACACATACATTATGGGTCAAGTCTTAAATCAAGCTACCTATAGGATTAGTTGCCAGATTTTCAACTTCTTCCAATATCACTGCAGGGCAAAAGCTTTGAACCGTAATTAAGAGACCTAGTCTTGGACTAGGTCGAAGCAACATTAAAACCACAAGACAGGAAAAAAGTAAAAAAAAAAAACAACCCATTGCCGTCAATTCTGACTCATAGCGGCCCTATAGGACAGAGTAGAACTGCCCCATAGAGTTTCCAAGGAGCACTTGGTAGATTTGAACTGCTGACCTTTCGGTTAGCAGCCATAGCACTTAACCACTACGTCACCAGGGTTTCCACAGGGCAGGAATAGGGACTATAAAACAGATGATGGCTTAAAGCATTTCAAAGAACCAATATAATACAAACTTGGTTTCTAACTCGGAGCTCTGGTGGTACAGTGGTTAAGTGTTATGGCTGCTAACTAAAAGGTCAGCAGTTCAAATACACCAGCTGCTCCTTGGAAACCTTATAGGGCAGTTCTACTCAGTCCCATAGGGTCACTGTGCGTCAGAGCTGACTTGACAGCAATGTGTTTGGTTTTGGTTTTCTAACCACAATGTAAATAAGTTAAAAAAAAAATAGGCAGGAAGAAATAAAGATGCGTGTAAACATACACACACCCACACACACACAAATGTGAAAAGCTCTCCTAAATGGCTCACGGGATAAAGAGAAAACTGCAATGGAAATTATGAAACATTTAGAACAAATGACAATGAAATAATACAGATCAAAACTTATAGCCTCTTCTCATTGGTGTCCTAAGAGTGGAAATATATAAGCTTAAATGCATTTATTTTAAAAAGAAAGCATTTTAAAACTAAACAGTTAAACGTTTCACTCAAGAACCTAGGAAAATTAAAAGAAAATACATCCGAAGAAAGTAAAAGCAAGAAAATGATAAAGTTAGAAAGAAATGTTAGTGAAATGGAAAACAAAAAAAATCAATTAATGCCTGATTTGTTGAAAAATACAAAAATATTTTGTATGACTAATCAGTAAAATAAAATGACACAAATGTTGTTGGAATAAAAAAAAGCATACCTACAGATATAAAGCATATTTTAAAACCAAATCAAATGTATAAACCAATCTGACATAAATATAGATGCCAAAATCCTAAATAATATATTATGTAAATTAATAAACTTGTGTATAAAATAATACATCATGACCTAATTCTGTTTATCACAGGAATACAAGAAGAGTTCAATAGAAGAACTATGAATGTATTACTAATAAAGTAATGAAAAGATGAAAAGTCACATGATCATAATAATACATACAAAAAAAATTTCACAAAATTCAGCTCTCAAGATTAAGAAAAAACAGAAAAATAAAAAAACTATAGATGGTAATTTCTCTTTTGGGCAGTAGCTGTTCCCAATGCAATATAACAAACATGCAAACACAGACACATACACAAATGAAAAATTTAATATTGAAATGAAGAAACACAATTATATGTATTGGCTACCTATGAGATTGTCTGTGCAGAAATTCCAATAGGACCTACAATAAACTATTTAATAGGAGACTTGACAAGGCATGCAGGATACAAGGCCAACATCAAAATTATTAAGGTTTCTATACACCAATGGAAACCCCTGTGGTGTAGTGGTTAAGGGCTCAGCTGCTAACCAAATTGTCAGTAGTTCGAATCTGCAAGGCGCTCCTTGGAAACCCTACAGGGCAGTTCTACTCTGCCCTATAGGGCCACTATGAGTAGGAATCAACTTGATGGCAGCAAGGTTTTTTTGCTGGTATACACCAATAATTAGAAAATTGAGTAAACAAAAATCTCATCCATTATACAAAATCCATTGTAGAAAACAACAAAGTTATAATGTAGCTGGGAATAAATCTACTAAAACATCAAAAGATTTTTGAAGAAATAATATATTTTTGAAGCACACAAAAGCAGACTCAAGTAAGTGGAGACATAACTGGAAAGGCTTATTATTGCAAAGATGTTCATACTCCCTTTGTACATACAAAGATTGCTTGAATTTTAAGAGGATCATGTGAAACCTTAATTTTTTTTTTTTTAACTTACCTAGCATGTCTATATTAGCAAAATTTCACCTAGAATGTCTTAATATTAACTTCCTGAGTCCCTATCTGAATCATTTGCTCTTACTAGTCATCAGTCCTTGGGTGGTGCAGTTAACGTGCTCAGCTGCTAACAAAGTTTGGAGGTTTTAGTCTACCCAGGAGTACCTCAGAAGAAAGGCCTGGCAATCTACCTTAGAAAAATCAGCCATCGAAAATCCTATAGAGCACAGTTCTACTCTGACACGTGGGTTTCTTATGATTCAGAGTTGACTTGACAGCAAGTGGTGATGACAGTAGACTAGTTACCAATTATGACTGCCTGCTCATCCTCTAATTCTCTTATCCATGCTACCTGGCTTTTGGGATTTTCAGTTCTAATCCTTGGTAATTGGCCTTGGCTGCTCCTGAGCTCCGTTCTTCCTCCAAGCCTAGCTCGTTCCCCCATAAAAAAATTCCCCCATAGTTCCTCCAAAACCAACTCCCGAGGCCCTGCTAGTTTGCAGTTGTTTATCCTGTTTCACTACCAGTACCAGACCGTATCCACTGGAAGACTTCTTAGTTAGTTTGATTTCTCTCTTTTATATCCAAAAGCTTTCGGAACTTTTTTTTTTTTTTAGAAATGCATAAATGTTTCAATTCTGCTAACATACGTTTCACAATGGGTGTGCCACTATCCATGATGCACTCCAGGAAATGGAATTTTCAGGTCAAAACAATGACTGGCTAAGACACCATTTCTAGAAATCTAGTAATTTCTTCCTAGAGGATTGGCTGCTCTCAGGAAGTAATGAATAGTTCACCACGAAGGAAGCTAAAGCTTCAAATGAATTGAAGTCTTGTGAAATTTTGATGAGTCAAAGCCTTTTTTTTAAAAAAAAAATAAACTTGTTAATTTTCAACTTGTCAATTTCTGGTTATTTCAAAATTAAAAAGAAACACACACGCAAAATTGTTTTTTTAAACTTTTAATTAGAAAAATCTGAATAATGATTGTGACTTATTAAGCCATTTAAGAAATTCATTGTACTTGTGAAGCTGTAACTTTTCCGGCAAATACTTTACTTAAAAAAAAAAGACAAGCCAAGTTTTTTTTTTTTTTTGGCCCTGCTTTATCAAATGGGTATTTAAAAAAACAACAACAACAAAAACTAAACACATACTATATAACACTTTTTTTTTTTTTTTTAAAGAACCACTTAAAACAATCTTAAACATAATACTCCATGTTTGTAAGGCCAAGGAAAGCAATAACATAAGATCCGGTTCCATGATACAGATACCTATGGAGATAAAAATTTCATTTGTAAATTACAAAGAAAAAGAGTTGTTAGAAAGCAAGCAGATTTCACAACTTCTTTGCATGAATGGAGCCCTGGTAGCAGAGTGGTTAAGAGCTACAGCTGCTAAACAAACTTTGAATCCACCAGCTGCTCCTTGGAAACCCTATGGGACAGTTCTACTCTGTCCCAGAGGGTCGCTATGAGTTGGAGTCAACTTGACCGTGACAGGTTTGATTTAACTGGTTGTACGTAAGCACGGTAATTAGCTAGACAGATAATCTCCATCATCTTTGAGGATTCTTCTCCAGGCTCAACTAGATACGCCCTGCCAGGACACTGCTCCAATTCTGTGGACCATCTCTTGTGTTTCACTCCCAGCTTACCACAACTTGCCTGTTTTGGGTTCCATTGCCTCAGAAACGTTCCTTTCTTATGTTTTAAATATCTAATAAAAACAAGCCAAGGAGATTTTGTTTTCAGAGTACTTTTCTTTCTGTCACCATGTCAACTGTGGGCAATCAAACACGTAGAGACAGTCTTTCCAATGTTCCTTTCACATTTTGAAGTTGATTGTTTTATCTCCCTCATAGAGCTGCACTTCAACAGAATTTTCATTTAGTTTAACACGAGCTTGTTACTGTCAGTATCAATAGGGAAGAACAGCTGGGGAGGATTAACCCGCTGTCTGCCACAATTGATTATCTGATTTTCATGTGGTAAAGATGACACTGAATACAATGACCTGAACACATCAGATCTCCTGAACAGTGTTATTTACTATTTAGCCCTCATTAAAATTTGGTGGGACTCTAGTAAGATCCATTCCTTCAACGAAGAATTATCAAGTGCCTACCATGAGCCCTAAGGTATCCCTGGGTAGCACAGTTAAGCGCTAAACTACTAACTGAAAGATTGACAGTTCTAACCCACCCACAGGCATTTTAAAAGAAAGGCCTGACAATATGACAATGTGATTCTGAAAGGTTACAGCCTTGAAAGCCCTATGGAGAACAGTTCTACTCTGCACACATGGGGTCTTCATGAGTAGGAATGGACTTAAGATCAACTGGTATCATGAGCTCAGCACTCTCTTAACTAGTGGAAGATAAGATTGACAGTTAAACATCTTTGGTTGGAATGAAGTCTGCCTTATTCTCACACCACTGAACTGAAGATGGCTCTATCAATTAGCTCCCTTTGTAACTCTTGGTGAAGAATAAATAGCCATTCTTTGATTTGGTCAAGTATATATATTGAATATCTATCGTTAAGCCCTCTTCCAAGTGGTTGGGATACATCCGTGGGGGTGAGGAAGACACAAATCCCTATTACATAAAATCTGATAATTAAACTATATAGTTGAAAGTAGACAATTCTTCATGGATCTCTCATGTTTCTGTACATCTTGTGAGCAGAGGCATTGATTGCCTTCATTCTCAACTGTCTTTTTAAGGATGTTTATACAGCAAAGAGCTTGGAAGATATAGTCTCTCCCTTTAGAGCAAGATAAGTTTTGCTTAGAGACTTGGAAAAGAAAATGTATCCCTCTGTGGCAAAAGGCAGACATGATTATTGCCCATTATAAAAGATTTGGGTCCCCTAAAGTTCGGGTTCTCCTCCTGTAATACAATTCATTCCATGTGCAGGCATCAGTTGACCCTTGTTGCATTGCCCTGTGAGAACTGGATTCAGGAAAAATTGGCATAAGAAAATACTGTTACACAGATTACTGCTGTTGCTGTGAGCATTAAAGCCTTTTTTTTTTTTTTTTTTTTCCTGACCCAGGAGCCTCAAGCCTTCTGCTAGCTTCCATGAAACTGTGGCAGGCTAACTTGTTAGTTTGTAACCCACTAAACCTGTTGCCTTCGAGTCAATTCCAACTCATAGCGACCCTATAGTTAGTTTGTAAGTAGGGTTCAATCTCAGACCCTACACAGTTCTTGACAACAGTATATCAGAAAATGGTATGTGCTATAAAGCTAAAGCAGAAAAGAGGATTAAGAAATTTAGAGTGATCAATTTCTTTTTATATTTTGGCAACAGATAAGAAGAAGTAGTGAGCCATATGGCTATCAGGAGGAAAAGCATCCCTTCTTGGCTCAAATTGTTGAAAGGGACTTAAAAAAGAAGAGAATAGGCAGAAGGTGAGGTTAGAGAGATAATAGATGTGGATCATATAGGGTGTTGTAGTCATAAACAGCCTAGAAAGTGAGATGGGAAGTCACAGGTTTTCAGTAAAGGAGTGACATAATTTGATTTGCAGTTTAACAGAATCACTCTGGCTCTGGGTAGAAAGTAGCTTAAAGGAGATTAGGGCAGAAGGAGGGTGCCAGGAGATTGAAAGACGAAACAGAAAAGTGAGACTGTGTAGCCAGATATAGGGAGTTTCTCTGAGTTAGAAGGAGAAGTAAAAGATTGAAATTCTTTGGATAAAGGGCAATTCTCCTTTACATATTCAAAATCCTGACGAGTGTGCTAATTTTCTCAGTAGCATTCTTTTTGAATTCACTAAACTAATTGTATAACCCTAATTAGTGTTAAGAATCCATTAACAATACAATTTTCTCTCTAGTAACAGAGGAGCACATGCCTTACATTAAGAATTTAATTTTGATCACTCCAAGTTAAAATCAATTAATTGATAACTTGCAACAGGCATTGAGAATTTTAATGTCTTCTGATGCATCATGAAACAAAATTTAGACTGAGTTTTTTCCCCAGTAAGATAAATGAGTACATAAACAGTTCTATTCAAAGAAGGGCTTTAGCCATAGTTTTCAAAGCTAAAGTCACAGCTAGGAAAAAGATGGCCATGGATATCCAAGTCACTGTCTTCTAGGAATTTTTCCTTTCTAACCCAGTCATCTCAGTCTTCTACAGGTAAGAATTCTAGTTAATTCACTTGTATGACCACTTACAACCTCCTGTGAAATAGCAACCCATTTCCGTCAAGTTGATTTTGATTCATAGTGATCCTATAGGACAGGGTAGAACTACCCCATAGGACTTTGAAGACTGTAATCTTTACAGAAGCAGACTGCCACACCTTTCTCCCATGGAGTGGCAGTGGATCCAAACCAAAGACCTTTCCATTAGCAGCCAAGCACTTAAGCACTGTGCCAGCAGGGCTCCTTATGAGCCTTCAAGTCGATTCCGACTCATAGCAACCCTATAGGACAGAGAAGGCCCCATAGAGTTTCCAAGGAAAGGCTGGTGGATTCCAACTGCCAACCTTTTGGTTAGTGGCCAAGCTGTAAACCACTGCAACAGCAGAGCTCTAGCCCTTAAGATAAAGTAAACCTCATATAGAAACCCTGGTGGCATGGTGGTTTAAGAGCTATGGCTGCTAACCAAAAGGTCAGCAGTTTGAATCCACCAGGGGCTCCTTGGAAACTCTATGGGGCAGTTCTGCTCTGTCCTATAGAGTCGCTGTGAGTTAGAATCGACTTTAGAGTAATGGGTTTGGTTTTTGGTTTAAACCTCATATAAACGCTAGGGGAGGAAAGAAGGAAAATAGTCATGGCAAGGAAGCAAAGCAGACCATAAGAAAAACTAGGAAAAAGGAGAAATCTATTTTTATAGACTTCATTTTCATCCATCTTTTTTCAGTGCCTTGTAAAAATAAAAAATTATTTTTCAGTGCCTTAGGGAACTGCATTTCCTGATCTGGTAATATCATGTGGGCCCATCTATCTACAATCACCTGTGGCTGAAAATATTCTCTTCCCAACAACGACTGTCCGTCCGTCCATCCGTCCGTCCGTCCGTCCTTTCAACAAATAGTTATTTAATATGCTGTGTTTTAGAGGTACAATGATGTATGTGGAAAACAGATATCTGAGATCCGATCTTTGCAGAGAAAATCTACATGCCAAGAAAGCACACCCTGTGGTAAATTCACTGTACTTGAGGTTCATACAAAGAACCATGGAAAACAGCAAAAGAAGAAATAAGTTCTGCTATAGTGATGGAGAAGGGGATATTAAACTGCACGTTTAAGACTTTTCAGAAGGAATGGAGGAAAAGGCCATACCAAGATCTTCAGAAGTCAATTCCCTCTATTCCTTCCCTCCTCCTCCCTGTTCCTGAATATGTTATGTAAGTGCAAATACTTTAATTAATACATTCCCTGGGAGTTAACATCTGACATTTCTTAAGGACAGGAAACACTCCTGAGGTGGTTCTTTAGCACTTCATACAATATTATTGAAATCTATGCCAGAGGGTCTGTTATGCACAATGGGTGTAAGAAATAATTCTTCCTTGGTGAAATAAGTGGTATGCAAGATATGTGGTTATTTACACAGACTTCACAGGCCCAAGTTCACAGTGTGACGGAAGAGTAGGATCTGGCAAATTCCACAGTGCATTCTCCCACTTCACGAGGATTCTAGCTCCTAATGCAGCATACAAGCTTGCTTTAGAATGTCATCGCATAATTGAAATCTACAGGCTAAACTAATTTATAGTGAGAGAAATGAGAAAGCTGTTGGCAGAGGAGTACTGAATGGAAAGGAACACCCGGTTGTTTTCTGAGGAGCAGGGGATGAAAATGTTCTGTATCTTATTTGGGATGGTGGTTACAATGGTTTATAAAATCATCACAACTCTTCAAACTAACATTTATGATTGTATTTTGAATAGATTTTAATAATTAAAAATGAGAAAATACCATTGCATCCTCCTCAGATTGAACTTTTCATGCGTGGCATTAGCCAAGGTGTTTAAGAATAGATAGCAGATCTCCCTCAAACTGCGAGAACAGCCTCTGATTGTTTTTGCAACAGCGTACTAAAAAATGTTCATACCTTTGGCAGAATCTGTTTTCAGATTTGCTTTCCTTGTAACAAAACATCTGGTCATTAGTTCGAAGGGAAGGTGGTGTAGGGTCAGCACCCATCCCTAACCTTCTGACATTTACTAAAAAACCCTGACATTTGCCAACAGCTAAATTGCCTTGGGCAAATTAGCAATTCTCAGTTATAGGAATTCTCATGGTGGAAATTTGAAATCAACCTAGGAAGGGAGGGCAACATGCAGGTAAAGATGGGACTTTAAGGATGATAAGCCTTTAAGTGCCTACTTGGCCAATTTTGCAGATATGCTGCATTCTTTTTGAGGACAAATATGGTGGCTCACATATCTTCTATCCCCACACATCCTTAGACAGTATCTTGCACTAAATATTTGAATACTTGTAAGGAAGTAGGAGAGGGTTAAACACAGAACAAATTATTTGGATATGGATCTGTTTATTAATTTATCAAACCTGAAAGTTTTAATCCCAAAAGACGGTCAAAGAAAAAGAGAGATGATCCCATGAAAAGCACTGTTAAGAGGAAATGGGCAAATAGTAGACAGCAGGAGTTTGTTGCTGTTGTAGTTAGCTACTATCCACTCAGTTCCGACTCATAGCGACCCTATGTGCAACAGAATGAAACACTGCCTGGCCCTGCACCATCCTCAAAAGTATTATTATGCTTAAGCCCATTGTGGCTGCCACTGTGTCAATCCATCTCCTTGAGGGTCTTCCTCTTTTTTGCTGACCCTCTACTCTACCAAGCATGATGTCCTTCTCCAGGGACTGGTCCCTCCTGATAACATGTCCAAAGTATGTGACACAAACTCTCACCATCCTCACTTCTAAGGAGCATACTGGTTGTACTTCTTCCAAGACATATTTGTTAGTTTCTCAGTCCATGGTATATTCAATATCCTTCACTAACACCATAATTCAAAGGCATCAATTCTTCAGTCTTCCTTATTTATTGTTTAGCTTTGTATGCATATGAGGCAATTGAAAACACCATGGCTTGGGTCAGGCACACCTTATTCCTTAAAGTGACATCTTTGCTTTTTAACTCTTTAAAGAGATCTTTTGCAGCAGCCCAATGCAATGAGTCATTTAATTTCTTGTCTGCTGCTCCCATGGGTGTTGATAGTGGATCCAAGTAAAATGAAATCTTCAGCAACTTCAATCTTTTCTCAGTTTATCATGATGTTGCCTATTGGTCCAGTTTTGAGGAGTTTTGTTTTCTTTATCTTGAGGTATAATCCATACTGAAGGATGTAGCTTTTGATCTTCATCAGTGCTTCAAGTCCTTTTTACTTTCAGCAAGCAAGTTTGTGTCATCTGCATAACGAAGGTTGTTAATGAGTCCTCCTCCAATCCTGATGCCTTGTTCTTCTTTATATAGTCCACCTTCTTAGATTATTTGCTCAGCATACAGATTGAATACGTATGGTGAAAGGATATTGCAATATTCAAGGATTCCAGGAGGAAAAATGCTAAATGATGTGGGAAGCATCAAAAGAAGATGGAAGGACTATCCAGCCACAGTACCAAAAAGAATTGGTCCACATTCAAACATTTCGGAAGATAGCATACAATTAAGAACTGATTGTACTGAAGGAAGAGGTTCAAGCTGCAAAGAAAACACAGGCAAAAAACAAGGCTTCAGGAACTGATGGAATACCAATTGAGATGTTTCAACAAATGGATGAAGTGACAGAAGTGCTCACTTGTCTATGCCGAGAAATTTGGAAGGCAGTTACCTGGCCAACTAACTGGAAAACATCCATATTTGTACACATTCCAAAGAAAGATGATCCAACAGAATGCAGAAATAATAAAACAGTATCGTTTATATGACATGAAAGTAAAATTTTGCTGAAGATCTTTCAAAAGCAGTTGCAGCAGTGCATCAACAGAGAACTGCCAGAGTTTCAAGCGAATTCAGAAGAGAGTGTAGAACAAGAAATATCATTGCTGTTGTCAGATGGATCTTAGTGGAAAGCAGAGACTACCAGAAAGATGTTTACCTGTGTTTTATAGACTATGCAAAGGCGGGCGACTATATGGACCATAACAAATTACGGATGACATTGTGAAGAATGGGAATTCCAGAACACTTAATTGTGCTCATGAGGAACCTGTACATAGATCAAGAGGAAGTTGTTCAGACAGAAAAAGGGGATATTGGGTGGTTTAAAGTCAGGAAAGGTGTTCATCAGAGTTGTATCCTTTCACCATACCTATTCAATCTGTTAGCTGAGCAAATAATCTGAGAAGCTGGACTATATGAAGAAGAAGGGGGCATCAGGATTGGAGAAAGACTCATTAACAACCTGCATTATGCACATGGCACAACCTTGCTTGCTGAAAGTGAAGAGGACTTGAAGCATTTACTGATGAAAATCAAAGACCACGGCTTTCAGTATGGATTACACCTCAACATAAAGAAAACAAAAATCCTCACAACTGGACCAATAAGCAACATCATTATAAACGGAGAAAAGATTGAAGTTGTCAAGGATTTCATTTTACTGGGATCCACAATCAACACCCATGGAAGCAGCAGTCAAGAAACCAAAAGACGCATTGCATTTGGGCAAATCTGCTGCAAAAAAAAAAACTCCTTAAAGTGTTGAAAAGCAAATATGTCACCTTGAAGACTAAGGTGTGCCTGACCCAAGGCATGGTATTTTCAATTGCATCATATGCATGCGAAAGCTAGACACTGAATAAGGAAGACCAAAAAAGAACTGACATCTTTGAATTGTGGTGCTGGTGAAGAATATTGAATATGCCATACCATGGAATGCCAAAAGAATGAACAAATCTGTCTTGGAAGAAGTACAACCAGAATACTTCTTAGAAGCAAGTATGGCAATACTGCATCTTACATACTTTGGACATGGTGGAAGGATCAGTCTCTGGAGAAGGACTTCATGCTTGGTAAAATACAGGGTCAGTGGAAAAGAGGAAGACCCTCAACAGTGGCTGCAACAATGGGCTCATGCATAACAATAATTGTGAGCATGGCACAGGACTGGGCAGTGTTTCATTCTGTGGTATGCAGGGTCAGTGTGAGTTGGAACTGTCTTGATGACACCTAACAACAACAATTCTACAGCTGACTTTTGAAGACTTCTGTTCAGATTTTTTACTTCATCATTTCCTTTCGCTTTATCTACTCTATTCAAGAGCATGTTTCAGAGTCTATTCTGACATCCATTTTGGTCTTTTATTTCTTTCCTGTCTTTTTTATAATCTCTTGCTTTCTTCATGTATGATGTCCTTCATGTCATTCCACAATTCCTCTGGTCTTTGGTAAACAGTGTTCAATGCCTCAAATATGTTTGTGAGATAGTCTGTGAATTCAGGTAGGACATGCTCAAGTTCGTACTTTGGTGGCTCTTGTGGACTTGATCTAATTTTGTCCAACTTCAACTTGAACTTGCATATAAGCAATTGGTAGTCTGTTCCACGTTCAGCCCTTGTCCTTCTTCTGATTGATGATTTTGAGTTTTCCATCATCTCTTTCCACTGATGTAGTCAATTAAATTCCTATGTATTGCATCTAGTGAGGTCCCCATGTATAGTTGCTATCTGTGTTGTTGACAAAGGTATTTGCGATGAACAAGCCGTTGGTCTTGCAAAATTTTATCATGTGATTTCCGGCATTGTTTCTATCACCAAAGTCATATTTTCTAATTACCAATCCTTCTTCGTTTCCAATTTTCTCATTCCAATCACCAGTAACTATCAATGCATCTTGATTGCATGTTAGATCAATTTCAGACTGGAGAAATTGGTAAAAATCTTCAATTTCTTCATCTTTGGCTTTAGTGATTGGTGTGTAAATTTGAATAATAGTCGTATTAGCTGGTCTTCCTTGTAGGCATATGGATATTATCCTTTCAGTGACGGCGTTGTACTTCAGGACAAATCTTTAAATTTTCTTTTTGACAATGAACACGAAGCCATTCCTCTTCAATTTGTCATTCCTGGCATAGTAGACCATATGACTGTGTGATTCAAAATGGCCAATACCAGTCCATTTGAGCTCACTAATGCCTGGGATGTTGATGTTTATGCCGTCCATTTCATTTTTGACATTTTCCAATTTTCCTAGATTCATACTTCATATATTCCAAGTTCTGATTATTAATGGATGTCTGAAGCTGTTTCTTCTCATTTTGAGTTATGCCTAATCAGCAGAATGAAGGTCCTGAAAGTTTGACTCCATTGATGTCATTAAGGTCAACTCTACTTTGAGGCGGTAGCTCTTCCGCAGTTGTACTTTTGAGTGCCTTCCAACCTGAGGGGTTTATCTTCCAGCATTATATCAGACAATGTTCTGCTGCTGTTCTTTAGGTTTTCACTGGCTAGTTTTTTTCAGAAGTAGGCTGCCAGGTCCTTCTCCCTAGTCTGTCTTAGTCTGCGAGCTCAGCTGAAACCTGCCTACCATGGGCGACCCTGCTGGTATTTTAATATGGGTGGCATACCTCCCAGCATCACAGCAACATGAAAGCTTCCAGAGTATGACAAACTCAGACACCTTGGGGGTAGGAACTTAGGAAACTATTAGCATCATACTCCCTTAACTACTCAGCACTTTTTTCTCTCCTCAGAATTACTTCTCTCACCCAACAACGCCAATCACCTTGATTTTAAAACTGGTGTTCTTAAGGATGTCAGTAAATAAGCAAATCATTTATGTAGCTTAATCTATGCTTATTTAGGCATATAAGTCAGCCTAGATTTTTATGAAATTATTAAAAACTTCTTAAATTATTTCCAAAAAATACCATGATGTTAGAACTGAAGAACAATAATACCTTTATTATATTTATAATTTTATACACATATTTTGGTATTTAACAGTCTGTGCTTTATTTCTCCACAAATACAATGGAATATTTTAGCCTCAACTGAATACATATTGTAGACAATCGGATATTTCTAAGGTTATATATTTCAGCCTCCTTATTGACTGAATATGTTGGAAAAAAATAAACACAATTGCAATGTGAATGTTGTCTCATGAATGAAAACGTATCAGCTCTAGACAACCAGTTTTCCTTGTAGAATAGAAACTCAGAAGGATAGTAAAGAAATTTTTGTCACATTCAGTTTTAAAATGTCAGTACACAGTAAGCTTTGATCATAAGGCCAACGGTGTAGGAGTGAGGAGTAATTCTGTTGACCTTTTAATAAATCAGCCATGTTTGATGAGAATTCCCATTTATATTCCAGATGCATAACATTTGTGGACAAAAAAATAGCTTATTACTCAAACATCTAATTTTTATTGAAAAGATATATGATCCCCAAATGTTCATAGAGCACAAGGCACACAACATCCTTAATACAAGCTTCACTTTTGTGCAATCTGTTCTGACTACTACACCAGATACCTCAGGGACTTTGCTTACATATTCTAGAATGTTATTTAACCTAAAGATAAATAAAACTCTTTAAAACAGAGTACAGAGGCTGCATTCTAAGGCTCAGGTCTTACTTTGTTCTTGGGTGCAACTCAACCCACAGAAAGATTATTCACTAACACTCGTAGGTCCCAGCTGCACTTCCACCACCAGGTACGTGTACACCCAAAATGGCTCCTTTGTAAAACAGGAGGGCCTGGAGAGGAGGAACAGTATGTTCAGTCATTCTTTAGCCACTGGGTAAAAAGTTCACATTTGGCCCAAGTTTAAGAATGTTAGTACCTATTCCATACAGTTGTGAAAACTAAAGATATGCTGTTGAAAGAAAACATGCTTTAGAGATTGGAGTTCTTGATTTAAATTTTTGAGATTTCCTTGTAATGAAAATTATTGCTGTGATGCTTCAACTTATGTTTGCAGAAACATTCTGTACTCAATTTAGAATGTGTTTTCAAGGGATAACTGACCTAATAAGGTTACCTAAACTGCATTAAAATGTTACACGGATTTGAAATGAAACAGAAAGTACATTTGTTTGTTATATTCTCACCAATTTTAGACTCAAGGAATTAATCTTTAAAAAAATATTTGTTACTGAAAAACCTGATCTAAATGGACCCTACTGTGGCATAAAACTGCTGGGTAATATATATTGAACTACAAATCAGGGATATCAGAATACATGATCTAGTAATTATGTAAAAGAACAATGGGATAGAACATTTGAAATCAAGGCTTCTCAATCACAGTGCTACCGGCTTTTGGGCTAAATAATTCTTTGTTGTAGGAGCTGCCCTGAACATCATATATAGCAGCAACTCTTGCCTCTACCCACTGGATGCCAGTAGCACTCCCTCCCCCAAGATGTGACAATAAAAAATATCTCTTGACATTGCCAAATATCTCTTATAAGAAGGTTGAAATCGTGTGGCAAAAGTTAAAAGTCTTTGAGATCTTCCAGAACAAAATACCACAAGGGAGGCTTGTAAATTGTGTTCTTTTTCTCACTGGGAAATCCCCCAGTAAGAATCCTTTTGTGAATGTTTCTTGTGATTTCCTCATATAAGGCAATTCAGGTATTGCCCAGACATTAATCAAGTTTTCATCATACTGAGCCTACCCCTTCTCTTAACACAGGAAGAAAAACCTTAAATTCTTCAAGTTTACACCTTCGTGGTTGACCAACTGGCAAAGAAAGACCCTCCTCCAATCTGCACTCTGGAGATGTAAGCCCTGAAGGCATAAAGTAAACAAGCCTCCTGTACTCATGAACTTCTCAAACTGCACTTTCACAGGCAGAGCTAGAACAGTTTCAGTTCTGCACAGGGACAACAGCAGATTTTATGCTGCAGTCATTTTATGTTGATCCTCTTATCTATGTATAACATGTCTGCAGCTGCCATGCTTTACAAAGATGATTAATCCTATTCTTTCTGATATACGAAATATCATGTTTTCACATGGGAATATTAAAAGTCCTAGTAAGAAGAGGTATACCTTTTACTGAAACTAAAAGTAAAGATAATAAAATAATCGGAAGTGGTGAAAAAGTTATGACATTGGGTAGGAAGGTACCATTTGAAATCAGGAACAATTCTGAGAGACAAATCGTGTTCACATACAGCATGAGAAAAATATTGTGCCTATGCCATCCTCAAAATGAACAAGAGAAAAACAAAAGTAATTGTTGAAATTTAAAAAAAAGAAAAACAACTTTTGAGCTCAATATCACATGTCAGTTAGCCTAATGTTAACTCAGGAAAGGTCTAGGAGTTTACATAGTTTAACTTAGGAACAAATAGACTTTTTATTTTTATTTTTTATTGTGCTTTAGGTGAAAGTTTACAGCTTAAGTTAAATTCTTATAGAAAAATTTATACACATGTTGTTCTATGACACTAGTTTCAATCCCTATAATGTGACAGCACACTCTCCCTTTCCACCACAGGTTTTCCATGTCCCTCCAATCAGCTCCTGTGCCTTCCTGCCTCCTCATCCTGCCTCCAGACAGGAGCTGCCCATTTGGCCTCCTGCATCTGCTTGAACTAAGAAACAAACACTCTTCGTGAGTATTATTTTATGTCTTATAGTCTAATCTTTGTCTGAAAAGTGGGCTTCAGGAATGGTTTTAGGTCTGGGTTAACAGCATCGAGGGATCATGGCTTCGGGGGTTCCTCCAGTCTCAGACCAGTAAGTCTGGTCTTTTTACAAGAATTTGAGTTCTGCTCCACACTTTTCTTTGGATCCATCAGGGACTCTCTGTTGTGTTCCCTGTCAGGGCGGTCATTGGTGGTAGCTGGGCACCATCTAACTCTTCTGGTCTCAGGCTGATGGAGCCTCTGTTTTATATGGCCCTTTCTGTCTCTTGGGCAATATTTTCTTTGGGTCTGTGGAGTTCTTTTCCTTTGCTCCAAGTGGGTTGGGGCCAGTTGATGTACCTTAGGTGGCCACTTGCAAGCTTTTAAGACCCCAGACACCACTCATCAAAGTGGGATACAGAACATTTTCTTAATAATCGTTAGGAAAAAATAGACTTACATATAGCTTTAAAAGCTTTTTATCAGTTTTACTATAAATATCTTCAACTCCACCTGTCTTTGACCTGGCATCTTGAATACAATTCTATTCTTAATGAAAAAGTTTTTGTTGTTGATTTTTTGGGGGGGGGGGCGGTGGGCAGGAGGTTTGTTATTGTTTTGGGATTTTGTGTGTGTGTGTGTGTGTGTGTGTGTGTGTGGTGCAGTGCATTCACAGTTCAAAGGGGACAGGGAGATATGACTGGTAGTGATCAATTATTAGCCTGCTCCTTGGATTCCCAGATTTCATTAATAATATACTTATCCCCTAGCTTTGCAAACTAGAAACTTTTAAGTCATTAGCATTAAAGAAAAATCAGCCACTAAAGGGAATATACTTGTCAAAACTTATTTATGCTGCTGTTGTCTTAACCTGTCTGGCCTCAAATTCTGTGTACAAATCTTAAGGACACAGGTCACATTCAGATTAGCATGTCCCTTCACATACTCCATCTTCATGTTCAGTATTCTGTGGTTTCTTGTTTATAAATGTTAGTTAAAAACAAATTAAGTACAGATTATGCACGTCATTTCTGAAATTCTTTCTCAGCAGCAAAATCCCTTCTTCTTCACTTTTCTAACCCATATTCAACTAGTTGACAAATTATTTAGATTGTAATTCTGAAATGTCTTCACGATTTTCCCCTTCTTGTGCTTCAAGTGTTTATTTCCAGAATTACTTCGTTCGACCCTATCTTTTTTTGACCTCTAATCACTGCAGCTTCTTTCCTGCATTGTCAGTGCATCTTCACAAACGCACCCCCTAACAGACATTTCTCTACTAAAGTGCATAAATGGCTCCCCGTGGCCTAATGACATTAAATACAAAATCATCATGCTCATTTTCATGGCTGCTAGCAACATAACCTCTACTCTATCCTACCCACTGCTCCAGCTTGATGCCTCAATTCAGTCTACAGTTTCCGTGTTCACCAGCTAAAAAATCACCTTGTTCACCTAAAGAGACTCTGCAATTTCCTATCTTTTTTATCCCGCTACCCTTCTGCTGGAAACCTTGGTGGCGTAGTGGTTAAGAGCTACAGCTGTTATCCAAAAGGTTGGTAGTTCAAATCCACCAGGCTCTTCTTGGGAACTCTATGGGCAGCTCTACTCTGTCCTATAGTGTCACTATCAGTCAGAATTGACTTGAAGGCAATGTGTGTGTGTGTGTGTGTGTGTGTGTGTATCCTTCTGCTTGGGATTTTCTTGCAGCCTATTTCCACCTATTAACACATTATCCATATCTCTAAATACATCTCAAGTGCCTTCTGTATTTTCTTAATTTCTCCGAAGTGGAAATTTGAAACTCCCTGATTTTTAAGTCACTGTAGAATTTAAATTGAATAACATTTACTTATTCAATCTGCATGCTGAACAAGTAATTCAAGAAGCTGGACTATATGAAGAAGAACAAGGAATCAGGATTAGAGGAAGATTCATAATAACCTGTGATACACTGATGACACAACCTTGCCTGTAGGAAATGAGGACAACCTGAAGCACTTACTGATGAAGAACAAAGACTACAGCCTTCAGTATGGATTATAGCACAATATAAAGAAAACAAAAATTCTCACTTCTGGACTAATAAGCAACATCATGCTAAACAGAGAAAATATTGAAGTTGTTAAGGATTTCATTTTGCTTGGATCCACAATTAACACCCACGGAAGTGGCAGTCAAGAAATCAAACAATGTATTGCATTGGGCAAACCTGAGACAAAAGATCTCTTCAAAATCTTAAAAATCAAGGATGTCACTTTAATGATTAAGGTGCACTTGACCCAAGCCATTGTCTTTTCAAGCTCCTCATATACATGTGAATATTGGATAATGAAAAAGAAAGAAGAATTGATGCATTCAAACTATGGTGTTGGTGAAGAATATTGAAAATTCCATGGATGGCCAGAAGAAATGAGCAAATGAGTCTCAGAAAAAATACAACACGAATGTCCCTTAGAAGGGAGGGTGGTGAGACTTCATCTCATTTACTTTGGATATGTGATCAGGAAAGACCAATTGGTGGAAAAAGATATCATGTTTAGTAAAATAGAAGGCCAAGGAAATCCCTCAGTAAGACAGATTGACACACAGCCACAAAAATGGTCATACCAATCATCATGAAAGTGGCTCAGGACCAGGCAACAGTTTCATTCTGTTAGACATAAGGTTGCCGGAAGTTGTTACTTAGTCGAAGACACCTAACAACAGAACCTTCTTTTTACTCTTTTATGGCATTAACGCTAGACACACTACCTTGCATTATGTGTGCTTATTGGCTAGTGTTCTATTGTAGACCCTCCGCTTTTGATGCATAGCAACTGTAATTCACTCATTGTTGTGTTTTCTGCAGTGCACTTAACAGTAATTTAGTGAACACTGTTGATATAAAAAATGAAGGAAAAATAAAAGTACGGTCAGGGGCTTGAAGAAGCATGCAAGTATTCATTCATTCCTTCAACAAGTATTTTTTGAGTATATATATCATTTGACAGAAACTGTCTTATGATACACACATTTTTTGGCACAGTGTTTTTCCCAGATGGAAGCAATTAATACAATATATTTGCCAATAACAGAAAAAATAAGCCAATTCTAATTTTTTTAAATAATCAACCTATAACATAATTTTCACCAACAAACATAGCAGATATAATTTCTCATAATGTTAAAATATCCAAATGAAATTAAATCTTCCTGTGTGTTAATTTAAGCATTATCTCTGCATAAGATATCATCATATATGGGTAGAAGTTTTCACCTTCTAGGGTATGCTTGATATAAAATAAATATAGAGCTGACAGCTGACAGCTTTGTAAGATTAGTGTTGGAAAAATTCCATAAAATTAGACCTGTTAGCTGTGTAACACACTAGATAATGGTGAATTTGCACTAGAAATGCAGATGGAAATAGATCTTTTTTGCAAAAATCATTGTAACATTGCACACACTATTTTTTACAGGTGTGACTTACTTGAAATTAAGTAATCAGACATCGAAAATTAGTATAGTTGTACGTATGTGCTCACATATACATATGCATACATTGAAAATTTTATAAACTAGATTCTTGGAGGTTGACTACTACATAAGATAAAGACTGGGTTGTAAGTTCTAGGACTGGCTGTGCTATTTACTAGAGGCATAATCTTGGTAAAATAAATGAACTTTTGTAGATTTAATTTAATGCAGTGGCAAACCATATAATGTCAGCTTTGAAGAATTTCTATTTCTTTCCAAGATGGAGAACAGTGGCCAGATTTACCCTCCTGCCTGAAACAATCCCAAAAGCTGACAAGATATTTGAAACAGTGGATTTTATGACACTGGACATCAGGCAAAGAACAGTGATCTCTGAGAATGAGAAACAAATGAGGTGATCTTTGTGACTACCCCAGCTTACTGCCTGAGAGAGAGTTTCCAGCTGATATTACGGGGGGGGGGGGGGTGTGGAGCTCAGTGGACTCTCTGAGTTGAAGAGATGAGGCAGAGAGTCTGGAGAGACTGAGAAATCATTTTAAATCTCCTGCAATAAAGATTTCTAGGTCTATGGAGTTGGGGTGACCCACTACATGATTTGCCCTTAAGTGTCCTTTTCAGTCTTGAGCCTTTAAGGAACTGTTTTTCTAAAGTCACCTTCAAGCCAAACAATAGCCTAGTAAGGAATTTAGCAGAGATCATTTTGCCTTACGCATCAGGCTCTTTTGGAGACTTACAAGGGCCTTCAGGAGACTACCTTGCCCAGACACAGCCTGTATAACCTGCTCTCACTTTCCCCTTTTTGGAGTGCTTTCCCAAAGACTTCTGGCTGATTCTTTCCCCAATTCGTATCATATCTACTCACAATAAATATACTCTGTTACATTAATTTTTTGGTGTTTCTCTGCACATTAGGTTTTTGACAAGACCAACAAACTATGGTTCTCAAGATAGAATACCATTGAGAAGACAACTGCAGAATGAAAGAACCCTGGAGACCTGGAGATCTGCAGAGGATCCCCTTGGAGTAAGTAGCAGTTTAGATGTTTAGCTCAGCACCTGCATGTGAGGAAGCTACACAAAGGTGAAGACAGGTCATCTAAAAGGTTAAGAGGGAACAGAGTTCCTGACCTCCTACAAAGCCAGGAATAGTGCTTGTTCCCACCAGCTAGAATAGAAAACTCCCTAATTGACAAGGCATTGGGTAGTAAGTACTAAGAAGAGCCTTACCTTGGTAGTAGGGAATAATTAGTCTTAGGTTAAAAACAGCTTAGTCCCATGTAACAAATCTTAAAAAGTTAGATCGAAAAGGAACAAACTGTATCCAAGAACAAGCCTCAAGAATATTTATAAGACTATAAAAATACCTAGCAACCAGCTAGGTAAAATTCACAACTCCTGGCATCCAATTAAAAATTAGCAGGCATGGAAAGAACCAGGAAAATAAAACCTTATAGAGAAGAAAACTTAATCAGTCAGATCTGACCCAGGTATTAGAAATATAAGAAAAGTGTATTAAAACTGTATTCTATATGTTAAAAAGTTAAGTGGAGATGTAAAAAAATCCCATTACCATCGAGTCAACCTTGACTCATGGTGACCCTGTAGGACAGATTAGAACTACCCTATAGGGTTTCCAAGGAAACCCTGGTGGCTTAGTAGTTAAGTGCTACGGCTGCTAACCAAAGGGTCGGCAGTTTGAATCCTCCAGGCACTCCTCAGAAACTCTATGAGGCAGTTCTACTCTGTCCTATAGGGTCGCTATGAGGCAGAATCGGCTCGATGGCACTAGGTTTTATAGGGTTTCCAAGGAGCAGCTGGTGGATTTGAACTGTCTACCTTTTGGTTAACAGCCGAGCTCTTAACCACTGCACCAACAGGGCCCTAAGTAAAGGCATAGAAGATATAAAAATATGCAATTAGAACTGTTAATGATCAAAACTACAAAGTTGGAGGTGAAAAATTCACTGAATGATATGAAGGAAAAATTAACCAGTGCACTCAAAGTAAATAGAAAAAGGAAACAATAAAGAACAGGAAAAAAAAAAAAAAAAACTAAAGCTGGTTCTTTGAGAGAATCAATAAAAATTTATAAACCTCAAGTCAGACTGAAGGGTTGCAGCAGTATATCAGCAGGGAACTGTCATAAACTCAAGCTGATTCAGAAGAGGACTTGGGACAAGGGATATAAATGCTGATGTCAGATGGATCTTGGCAGAGAATACCAGAAAGATGTTTACCTGTGTTTTATTGACAATGCAAAAACATTCAGCTCTGTGGACTATAACAAATTATGGATAACACTGCAAAGAATGGGAATTCTAGAACACTTAATTGTGCTGTTGAGGAACCTGTACATAGAAAAAGAGACAGTCTTTCAAACAGAACGAGAGGGTACTGTGTTTTTTAAAATCGGGAAAGGTGTGTGTCAAGGTTGTATCCTTTCACCATACTTATTCAATCTGTATGCTGAGCAAATAATCCAAGAAGCTGGACTATATGAAGAAGAACGCGACATCAAGATTGGAGATAGATTGATTAACAACCTGAGTTATGCAGATGTCACAACCTTGCTTGCTGAAACTGAAGAGGCCTTCAAGCTCTTACCGATGAAGATCAAAGACCACAGCCTTCAGTATGGATTACACCTCAACATAAAGAGAACAAAAATCCTCAAAACTGGACCAAGCAACATCATGATAAATGGAGAAAATATTGAAGTTATCAAGGATTTCATTTTATTTGGATCCACAATCGACACCCATGGGAGCAGCAGGCAAGAAATTAAAAGATGCATTGCATTGGGCAACTCTGCTGCAAAAGACCTCTTTAAAGTGTTAAAAAAGCAAAGATGTCATTTTGAGGACTATGGTGCAGCTGACCCAAGCCACAGTATTTTCAATTGCCTCATATGCATGTGAAAGCTAAACTAAGAATAAGGAAGACTGAAGAATTGATACCTTTGAATTATGCCCTTGGCAAAGAATATCGAATATATCATGGACTGCTAGAAGAGCGAACAAATCTGTCTCAAGAAGTATACAGCCAAAGTGCTACTTGGAAGCAAGGATGGCGAGAGTTTATCTTAGGTTCTTTGGACATGTTATCAGGAGGGACCATTCCCTGGAGAAGGACATCATGCTTAGTAAGGTAGAGGGTCAGCGAAAAAGAGGAAGATGCTCAAGGAGAAGGATTGGCATGGTGGGTGCAACAATGGGCTCAAACATAGCAAAGGATTCTGAGGGTGGTGAAGGACTAGGTAGTGTTTCATTCTGTTATACATAGGGTCACTATGAGTCAGAACCTACTCGACGGCCCCTAACAACAACAGAGAAATGCATATTAAAACCACAATATGATACAACCACATACTTACTTAAAAAAAAAAAAAAACTGTTCATATGGAGCTGATTCTGATTCACAGAGATCCCAGGTGTTTCAGAGTAGTGCGCCATAGGTGTTTTGAATTGAATTTGTCCCCCCAAAATATGTGTTGTGAATCTTAAGGCCTATAACTGTGCTTATAATTCCTTTTGGGGATGGGTTTTTCTTTGTGATGATAATTAGACAGTATTAGTGTAGGGTTTGTCTTAAGTCAATCTCTTTTGAAATATAAAAGGGATTAAACAAGCAAGCAAGCAAGAGAAGCAGAGATGGAGGAAAACAGATGCCAAGCCACATGAAGGCTGCAGAGAAAAGGACCTTCCTCCAGGGCCAACACAGACAGAAAGACTTGCCCTGGAGCCATACCTTGAATTTGGCCTTCTAGACTCCTAACTGTGAAAAATAAACTTCTATTTGTTAAAACAACCCACTTGTGGTATGTCTGTCAGAGCAAGACTAGGTAACTAAGACAATAGGGTTTCAAAACTTGTGATCTTTCAGAAGTAGATCTTCAGTTCTTTTTTTCTAAGGTGCCTCTGGGTGGACTTGAACTGCCAACTTATTGGTTAGTGGCCAAGCACTTAATATTTTGTATCATTCATGGACTCCCAGACACCTAACAGAGTGACTATAATTAAAATGACTGACCATAGCAAGTTGTGACAACTATGTGGAGGAACTGGAACTCTCATACACTCTTGGTAGAAAAGTATAATGGTCAACCACTTTGGCAATAGTTTGCCAGTAGTTTGGCAGTTTCTTAAAACAGAAAACACAAACTGATAATGTGATTAAGCCATTCCATTCCTAGGTAGTTACCCAAGAGAAATAAAAACATACTAAAAAAGTAAAGTATTATAATGACATGTGCAAAGACCTGGAGATAGGAAATCAAAAGGGAAGAACACGCTCAACATTTCTCAAGCTGAAAGAAAAAATTTAAGCCTCAAGTTGCAATACTGAAGGATTCTATGAGGAAAATATTAAATGATGCAGGAACCATCAAAAGAAGATGGAAGAAATACACAGTCACTATGCCAAAAAGGACTGGTGGACATTCAACCATTTCAGGAGGTAGCATATGATCAGGAACCAATGGTACTGAAGGAAGAAGTCCAAGCTACACCGAAGGCATTGGCAAAAAAACAAGGCTCCAGGAATTGATAGAATACCAACTGAAATGTTTCAACAAATGAATACTGTACTGGAAATGCTCACTCATCTGTGTCAAGAAATTTGTAAGATAGCTACCTGGCCAATCAACTGGAAGAGATCTATATTTATGCCTATTCCCAAATCAGGTGATCCAACCAAATGCAGAAATTATTGAATAATATCATTAACATAACACGAAAGTAAAATTTTCCTGAAGATCATTCGAAAGTTGCTGCAGCAGTATATCAACAGGGAACTGCCCGAAGTTCAACCTGGATTCAGAAGAGAATGTGCAACTAGGGATAGCATTGCTGATGTCAGATGGATCTTGGCTGAAAGCAGAGACTACCAGAAAGATGTTTACCTGTGTTTTATATACTATGCAAAGGCATTTGACAGTGTGGATCATAACAAATTATGGATAACATTGCAAAGAATGGGAATTCCAGAATACTTAATTGTGCTCATGAGGAACCTATACGCAGATCAAGAGACAGAACATGGGAATACTGCATGGTTTAAAATCAGGAAAGGTATGTGTCAGGGTTGTGTCTTTTCACCACACTTCTTTAATCTGTATGCTGAGCAAATAATCCGAGATCCTGGACTATATGAAGAAGAACGAGGCATTAGTATTAGAGGAAGACTCATTAACAACCTGCTATATGCAGATGACACACCTTGCTTGCTGAAAGTGAAGAGGACTTGAAGCACTTACTGATGAAGATCAAAGACCACAGCCTTCAGTATGGATTATACCTCAAAATAAAGAAAACAAAAATCCTCACAACTGGACCAATAGGCAACAACATGACAAATGCAGAAAAGGTTGAAGTTGTCAAGATCCACAACACCCATGGAAGCAGCAGTCAAGAAATCAAAAGATGCATTGCACTGGGCAACTCTGCTGCAAAAGACCACTTTAAAGTGTTAAAAAGCAAAGATATCACCTTGAGGACTCAGGTGCACCTGACCCAAGCCATGGTGTTTTCAATCTTCTCACATCCATGTGAAAGCTGGACGATAAATAAGGAAGACCAAAAAAGGATTGTTGACTTTGAACTATGGTGTTGGCAAAGAATATTGAATATACCATGGACTGCCAAAAGAAGGAACAAATCTGTCTTGGAAGAAGTACAACCAGAATGCTCCTTAGAAGCAAAGTTGGTGAGACTACATCTAACATACTTTTGACATGTTATCAGGAAGGATTAGTCCGTAGAGAAGAGCATCATGCTTGGTAAAGCAGAGCGTCAGCGAAAAAGAAGAAGACCCTCAATAAGATAGATTGACATAGTGTCTGCAACAATGGACTCAAGCATAACAATGATTGTGAGGATGGCGCAGGACCGGGCAGTGTTTCATTCCATTGTACATGGGGTAGCTATGAGTCGGAACCTACTTGATGGCACCTAATGACAACAACAATGTATGAAGACTTGTACAAGAATGTTAAAAGAAGCTTTATTTGTTTTAGTCCCAAACTGGGACCAGCTCAAATGTTCATCAACAGTAGAATGGATAAACAAACAGTAGAATGGATAAACAGTGATATAGCCACACACTGGAATAATACCAATGTGAAGGGATAAACTATGAATATATGCAGCAGCATGGATGAATCTCAAAATAGTTATGCCGAGTAATAGAAAACAAACACAAAAGATTATACACAATACAATTCCATTGATATAACAGTTTAGAAAATGAAAAGTAATTTATAGTGGCAGATCAGAAGTTGCCTGGTGATAGGGATCAATGGGGAGGACTGAGGATTACCAGTGGGCACAAGAAAACTTCTGCGTGTGATGGATATGTTCACCATCTTAATTGTGGTGATGGTTTCAAGGGTATATACATATATCAAAACTTTTCAAATTATACATTCTAAATATGTGTATGTTCATTTTACTTGGGCAAGTTACATTTGTTGCATGTCCATTTTACCTCAATAAAGCTGTTTAAAAATTTCCTTTGAAATTGCATTAACTTACACCTAAACTATAATCAGTATATTTCTGTTTATACACATTATTATGTATAGACATTCCTATACAGAATGAACTGTAAGAACCACTAAGCTAAAGAAAGGCAAAAGTTAAGTGTCCATTCAGATATTAAGGCATGAAAGCATTCTGCTTCTAATCCTCAGTGATGAATGGGTGGGGAGGGTGAGGAATTCTAAAGCAGCCTTATTGCATGCAGAGTTTACTCCATTCTATTAAAATATTAAGCCTAATAACTTGAATGTGTGTTAAAAGAAAATGATATAGGGGCTTCAGACATCCCTTTAGTATTGTTTCCGAAATTTTTAAACTGCCATCATCAAGTCTTTTTCTGACTACCATATTGTAGAGCTTTAATATATATTATCTCACTCTGTCTAGACATTAACTTTGCAAGGTGGATGGTGGTGCAGTGGTTAAGCACTTGGCTGCTAACCAGAAGTTCAGCGTTAGAATCCAACAGCTGTTCCACAGGAGAAAGATGTGGCAGTCTGCTTTCACAAAGATTATAGCTTTGGAAAACCTATGGGGCAGTTCTACCCTATTCTGGAGGGTCACTAGCAGTTGGAATCAACTGGACGCCAAGAGAGGTTCCCATTTTATAGATTAGGAAGTATATAAGTCACTATAGGCTAAGGGATAATGGAGTCTTAGTGGTCTAGAGCAATAAGAGTTTATTTCTCGCTCACATTACTGTCCATTATGGATCAGCTGTGTTTCTTGTCCATATCTTCTCCTGTATTCCCAAACCAAGGCTGAAGAAACAATTCCTGTCTGGGACAAATCAATCTCGTACTAGAGAAAAAGCAGTGGAACCATAGGTAGCTCTTAAAGCTCTGCTCACATTATATTGGCTAAAGCTAGTCACATGGCCAAGCGCGAAGTAACTGGGACCGGAAGACTAATCCTGTCACAGGGAGATATACTGTGTCGTGCTGTCACTGTGAGGGTTCCTGAGGTTCAGACTATTTGAAACCTCAGGGAACTAAGGCTCATAAAAGTTTGAGTAACTTGCAGATCAAATAAGCAGTGAGTGGCAGAGCCAGGGTTCAAAACCGTGCTTGTTGTCAAAGTTCGGGGCCTCATGTTGGTCCCGAAGGAGCAATACAGGTCAAGATTAATCTTAAGTATAGTGAATATCATTGAGAAGGAGAAGGGATCTAAATTTTGTGTGTGCATGTGTGAGAGTGTGTGTGTGTGTGAAAGAGAAAGACAGACAGAGGGACAGAAATGTATGCTGGAGATAAATGAAGACAGAGACTGATAGCTGAGTCTTCCCTCAGTTTACAGCTATAAAAAAAAAAAGGAGAGGAAAATTTTTGAATTTCTCTGAGAATTTATCACACTCCCCCTCCAAATATGGAGAAGAATATTAATAGGAATCTGAGGAGTTGTGCAATACATTACTTGGCACTACATTAAGTACACAGTGGATGAAGCACTAAACTAATTTCTCAAGAGAGATACCAACCAGACTGCTACCCATACAAAACAATATGAGCACCTCAAGCAACAAACGTGTAAGGCCTTTAAGATGTGTTGCTACGTGTTCCTTACACAGGTTAATCTCATTGAGTGTTAGCTGCTAACAAGAGCCTGCAAACTCTGATACACTGTCCCTCTGTCAAGTGTCTTTGCTTCCTATTTTGCCACAAGCAGATCATCTTGCCCCTCCATATTAAAACTGGTCTGCTTGCCTAAAGCTTTAGCATAAATCAATGGAAGAAGGAGGACTTCAATAGTCACCAGAGTCACAGTCATTCTTTTCTGTCGTTGGAATGGCTATGACACAATGTCACTTGCCCAGAGTCAGACACCTTTGAGGTATTCATTCCAAAATCATTATAATAAATGGAAGAGGTTGTATGTAGGGGAGAAAACACGATATTATTTGTCATTCTAAGCATAAAGAGGAAACCCTGGTGGCATAGTTGTTAAGGGCTACAGCTGCTAACCAAAAGGTCAGCAGTTTGAATCTACCAGACGCACCTTGAAAACCCTATGCGGCAGTTCTGTTCTGTCCTGTAGGGTCACTATGAGAATCGACGCGGCGGCAATGGGTTTTTTAACATAATAAAGCCAATTAATTTTTTGCTCAAAAGAATATCTCCAAGTAAGTCAAATTTTAAGAAGCCAGTTGCTAAGGGTATCTAGGGAAACCTGGCAAAAACTGTTTATAAGTAAATCTATGTTACATTATATAGAATAAGTCAAATACTAGTTGGCACAGATCAGGAAAGAGAAAAGACATGAAAGTATAAAATTTTATTTTAAGATTGTGTAGTGTGATTCTTAGCTGGAAGGCAGCCGTGTCCACTGCTGAGAGTTCAGATATGTAATGGGCATCGCTTGTGAACTACTGGGAAATTTAGCTGCTTGGAGGCCTAATGGCTCTCATGGGAAATAACTCAAACTTTCTCCATTCCTGGAGTTCAGACATACTCAGGTGTGCCTGGGAATCTGGAGTGGTCTAACAGAAGTGTATCAGGGAGGCATGAGGAAGAGGGTGGTGACTTTGCTGACTGTGAATGTGTTCCAAAGAGGAAAGCAGCATTCCCAGTAAACTTGGCTCAGAAGAAACACCTTTGGAAATATACTGGCATTGATGGAGCAGGAGAGTTTTATAAAATGAAAGGACTATTTCTCAGTGGCAGATCCCATTGATGCCCCTGCTCCATCCCCTTCAGCCCACCTCTGAGTACACCAGCAACCATGGTGGATATTCCCATTCATGCGGACAGCTTCTCATCTCAGGAGCCCACCTCTCTCTGCTTCTGTCTTAGGGTTTTCTCTAGAATCACAGGAGCTCGCTCAATGATGCAGGGCAGCCTAGAAACACTGGAGATTTAACACACCCAGGGACACCCCTCAACAAATAAGAGATGGGAGTCAGTGGATAAACATTCAAGTTTCCTGGTCACTCAATGGGAAAATTCTGAGGCATAGTCCACCTAATACCTCAGACAGCCCCAAGAGAGATTAAGCCTCTTTGCCCATATTGTTAGTAACCAGTTTTATTGGTACTGTATTATGACTTTTGAAATGTCTTACTTTTTCTAATATTAATACTGACAACCCCTTAATCTCCTCTTTGCATTTGCCTGGCATAATATACACCCATTTCTTTGCTTTTTCAGCCTTTCAGTTTCTGAGGAACTAAATAGCTTTAATAGTACCCACACAGTCTCTGAAAAGATTTGTCAATCCATACAGTGGAAAAAAGTAAGTTTCCCTATTTGAGAATGAGCAAAAAAAGAAAAATACCCTTTGTGTTGGCTAGTGGACCCAGTTGGTCAGAAGGATCAGGATAGACCTAGTAGGAATACAGGAAGCTCTCTGCTTTGCTGAGTACAATGCTGGTAACCGTTGATACTGTGGGCAGGGATGAAATAACTTGTTGATCTTGGGTAGGTTCCTCAACCTCTCTGTCTCTCAGGTACCTCATCCATAAAATGAGGATGATGGCAGTATATACTTTCTCAGACTGTTGTGAAGATTATGTAAGTTAATACATGTAAAAAATTAGAACAGCATCTCACACGTTGTAAGTTCTCAAAAAAAAAATCATTATTTCTAAACTTACTCATGGGACTGTGTTCTATCCCAACTGTTTCCCAGTTTTCCTTCAGCTCTAGAGCCTACCTCTGGCCACTTCAGGATACCCATGACAGCGGAAGTTGCCAGTAGAAACATGACCCATTAAACTGTGCTTGCTATTTTGCTTTCTTAAGTTTTATTTCATTAGAAAAATTTGTGCTTAGCGTGGTAAACTTCCCCCCTACACACAGTATATAAAGTCATATGTAAATGAACCATCCTAATCCTTGTACAGTCTCCCTCCTCAAGGCAAACTCTGTAACCAGTTTCATACATATGTTTGTTTCCTTTGTATCCTTTCAGGAGCATTTTATAGATCCTTAAAAAAAAAAAAGTGGAAACCCTGGTTGCATAGTGGTGAAGTGCTATGGCTGCTAACCAAAAGGCCAGCAGTTCAAATCTACTAGACGCTCCTTGGAAACTCTATGGGGCAGTTCTACCCTGTCCTATAAGGTTGCTATGAGTCAGAATCGACTCGACATACCCCTTGCATATGAAACAGGTTTAAAAACAGGTGCATCAGAGCAGAACTGTGCACCATACGCTTTTCAGTGGCTAGTTTTTTTAGAAGTAGATGGTGACTCAATGGTAACTAACAGCAGAGGGTTAGGCCTCTCCTCTGAGGTAGCTCTGGGTGGACTCAAATCTTCAACATTTCAGCTGGCATCCAAGCACGTTAACCATTTACACAACTCAGGGACATCAATTTACCACAACTTATTTAACCAGCCCTCTTTATGGTATTCCTTTTTACTTTGTTTACCAAAAAAAAAAAAAAGAGAGAGAGAGAAAGGCACAATAAATATCCTTGTACATATGTATACATTTTCTATAGAGGAAAAATTTTAAAGTAGACTTGCTAGGCTAAGAGCATGCACACTTTTTATTTTCGTGGATATTGCCAAATTGCTACCAATTACCACTCCTGCCAACAGTGTGTAAAGGTAGAAGGCTGTTTCCCCACACCCTTGCTCTCAAGATATATTAGCAAACCTTTTTTTCATTCCAATCTGATAGCTGGAAACAGTATTTCATTATCGTTTTAATTGGTTTGTCTTTCATGAAGAATGAGATTAGGTATATCTTCATTTGCCACCATCAGCCAACAACCATGTTAGAGAGATGATGTGTGTGAATGTGCCAGCCCCTGCTTAGTTGTAGGTTTTGAAGCTATGTAGTTGGCAGCTCAAAGCCCTGGTGGCACAGTGGTTAAGAGCTTAGCTGCTAACCAAAAGTTGGCAGTTCAAATCCACCAGCTGCTCCTTGGAAACCCTATGGGAAAATCTACAGGTTGGCTAGAAGTTGGAATCAACTCGATGGCATACAACAACAACAACAACAGTTGACAGCTTGATGGTTAGTTTTTTCTTGCTTATCACAGGAATATTTCAAAAAGCAAAAGTGCAAGTTTCTTTAACCTAATCTTTTTGTTTCTCTCATTTCATACTTTTTTTTTTACCAATTCAATAACATCTTTAAATTGCAGTGGCCACAGAAGTTCTCAGGGAGTCTTTTACATATCTATTAATTTTCTTTTCTGTGAAAATAGAAAATGTAAAAAAGGAAATTGTTTTCTACTTGCCTATAGCACTTTAAAGGCCAATGATGAATGGTTAGCTGGGAGAGCAAGGCTTCCAAAGCAAGGGAAACAGGATGATTAGGTTCTGTGTTTTAAATTAGAAATATCTACTCTGACTACATAAGCAATTACATGCTCATTTATGCAGAAGTAAGGGGAGCCAAAGATTAATTCATTCACTACAAAGGAATCAAGTTTTAAAATGCAGCTTTTCCCAAAGAATAGAACTTTCTTTAGAGAAAATTATGATTTTTTAATTATAATATTTTCCATGTTATGTTTCAGACAAAGACAATATATTTTCAGTCTAAAATCTGAATTATGAAATGCCAACAAACCTGAATATGGTTATTCGTATGAATAATTTCTTAGGGAGGTGAGTATCCCTTAAACGACTTGATATTTATGAGACAATATGTCTATTTATAAACTAACACTCGCATAGCTCTTCTAAGAGCTCTCTTGTCATACTTCATTGCTCAGGTACAGAATGTCCAATGACAATACCTGAATCAGTGAGTTGTGCTGGACAATTTTATTGCTACATTAAGCTGGTAAACAGTGCATTTCCCCCAGTATTTTCTGTCTCCTACAGTCATATCCTTTTCTCTATTAAACACGTTCTGGTGGAATCTAATTTTCTGTGATGATTCATCCTAACTTCCACTGAAATTTCTACAGAAATTAAGAAATAAACACTTTAGAGCATGCATCTGAATATTGCAGTGCTGAATAAATTTTATTAATAGTAACTGGGATTAATATCTCAAGTTATTATTTTGACTACATAGAACTAATTGGAAAATGATTGTTAAGATAACATTATGTACTACACACACGGGGTAGTCATGAATTGGAATCTACTCAAGGGCAACTATCAACAACAAAGTCTTTCTAGCTATTAAAGTAATAAAATAGTGTTATCTAATATTAATTAAGCCTGACAAAGAGACAGGTTAATCAATGAATAGAGCAGTATTGGTACAGGATGTAAGGGGCCAGTTTCTTTACGAAATCTGTAGATACCTTCCTCTTCTTATGCCAAAGTCATTTTGTGTTAAATAACATATGATGCAAGTATGACACACTTTTCTTCATTAATTTTTATCCAACATAATTTTACCAATAATTACTCACCCCCATTTCCAAAGCAGTAATAAAGAAAATTGGTGTAGCAAGCACCTGAGGGAATGTCTGCCCAGTACCTTCACCTTCTTGTGGCAACAGTCCTTCTCCATACACGTGCTTATCTTAGGAAGAGCCATTATGTTCAATATGACTCTCACTAACCCCTGGCCACAGAAGTGAGAACCTGAACCAAGCTGAGTTTGGACCTGGAATCAAAGAAATAATCAGGTCCTTCTCTCTCCAAAAGATTGAACCTACAAGATATAAAGCAAGGCATCTGCCAGTGGGAAGAGGAGAAAATTAGAGGCAAGAAACGGATGTGACAAGTGCCAAAAGGTAAGAAAGAGCTAACGGGATAAGGATCAGACAGTCCGCTTCACTTTCAGATAGATGAGCCAGGTAAAGCTTGTAGAGGAAGTAACATTTGATCCTGGCCTTCACACATGGGTGAGAATGGTACAGTCATGCTTATGTATGCCAGAGCCAGCTCTGATAAAATTTTGGGAGTTTCTCAGTTAGTTTTCCTTGCTGGAAATGCTTATTTCTAAATCAAGGGATAGTTATTTGGATATGTGTAAGAATATGTAAGAAGGAATGTATTTACACCCACAACACACAAACACACACATACATATGTATAAAGATACATGAATAAAGTTGTATGATTGTTGTTTTCAATAGTAAACAGAAATGTGAACAAAGCTAAGAATCCGTCAGTTCAGTGTTGGTTAAATGAATAAGGATACATTTTAAACAAATGAGTGCTAGGCAGCTGATAAAAAGGACATCATATACATGGAAATGAAATATGTCTATAACATATGTGTGTGGAAATGACAGAAATAAATTAACAGCATATAAATATGAATTTGCTTACATAAAAATAACACATGCAAACATTTATGTATGTACACACTCATAGACACATTCTCAATAATGGCTTCATCTTATGGTGTAGAACAGTGAGGGGATCATGAAAATTGCATTAGAAATACTTATGTATCCTTTGAAAAAATTACAAAGCAATAAAATAACTTTTATTTTTCATTTATTTTTTCAATTTGTATATAAATCATAAATGAACAGTTGAGATTCAATAGCTCTTGTTTTAAAAAACAGCGTGCCTCTGACCTAACCATATGCCACCACCTCCTGTTTCCAAAAGCAACCACTTTCAAATACTTTCACAACTTTTTCTATTAATTTCCATTAACCTGGATAATTTTCACCTCTACGGCAGTGGGTTAGTGGGTGGGTTGGATAATTTACTTAAATTACATCTTCTTCACTTTTCAGTTCTGAGCTGTATTGACTTTTCATTCTGAACACAAGACTCACATACCTTCACACTTCCCATCTCCCACCTGCTCCATACAATCGAGTCATATTTATTAGACCAGTGTTCATGTTTCACCTGTAGAACACTATGCAATATACTATGACTTTTTTTCCTTTTCTTCAAAACATTTTGTTGTCTGTGTTGTTAATAAACATCCTGTTTTATATAATTCATTTCCTAATCACTTATTATTTGTTGATTCCTAAACCATCCCCCCACTCATTACATTAAAAAAAAAAAAAAAAATTTTTTTTTTATGTAATGAGTGGGGGGATGGTTTAAGTCTCCTCTAAATTAATTCAAACGTGTTAGGTATTCAAATTCATCTTCCAGAAAAACACTTCTCCTGGAGCCTGCCTATGTGTTTCAATGGAGACTGGTCATTCTTTGAAGATTCTTCCTGGGGGTTCCTTGTCTTCTCTCTTATGTTGGATGTCTTTCTTGGGTCCTGTGTCTTTCTCATTCTTGGTTTATTTCCTCATTTTAACCATAAACTTCAATGACATCCTTAGAAAGAGAAGGAAAATATGAGTAGTAAAATTTTTATGATCTTACCTTTTTGAAAATGTGTTTATTCCAAACTTGAGTGATAGTTTGGCTGGATACAGGTTTTTTGGTTTGAAACTATTTTCCCTCGAATCTCTTTGAAATTTGTGTTTGTATGTTTTCTTTTTCTGGTCTTCCTGTTATTAAGAAGTCCAAAGCTTTTTTATTCATAAGTCTTTGTATGAATTTTATTGTATGACACTCATTTTTTTTTTCTCTGCAAGTTTCTAACTTATTCTCTTTGTACCTAATGTTCTGAAATTACAAAATAATGTGCCTGGGTATGAGTCCTGTTTCTTCCCCCCATTCCTTATGTCAGGAACACCATTCACCAGTTGTCATCCAGTCCAGCTCATGTGTGTCAGAGTAGAACTGGGCTCCACAGGGTTTTCAATGGCTGACTTTTTTGGAAGTAGGTCTCCAGGCCTTTCTTCTAAGGTACCACTGGGTGAACTCAAACCATCAACCTTTCAGGTAGCAGACAAGCACATTAGCCATTTATGCTACCCAGGAACTCCAGTGGAATATTACTCAGCCATAGACAGAAATGAAGTCCTGCCATATGCTACAACATGGATGAGTACACAAATCTTCACTTCATTCCCTGTTTACAGTGGGACATTCTGCTCTTGATGTTTTTCATGCATCTCAGGACAGAGACTGTATTCAGACAAAAGCCTAGAGGAGGAATAGTTCCTAATTGCACAGAGAAGAGGTAAGAACTACTCATGTTTTCTTTCTCTTTCTAAGGATGTCATTGAAGTATATGATTAAAATCAGGAAATAAACCAAGAATGAGAAAGATACGGGATCCAAGAAAGACATCCAATATAAGAGAGAAGATAAGGAGCCCCCAGGAAGAATCTCCAAAGAATGACCAGTCTTCATTGAAACACATCGACAGGCTTCAAGAGAAGTGTTTTTCTGGAGGATGAATTTGAACACTTAACATGTTTGAATTAATTTAGAGGAGACTTATGTAATGAGTGGAGGGATGGTTTAGGAATAAACAAATAATAAGTGATTAGGAAATGAATCATGTAAAAACAGGATGTTTATTAACAACACAGACAACAAAATATTGTGGAGAAAAGGAAAAAGAGTCATGGTATATTACATAGTGTTCTACAGGTGAAACATGAACACTGATCTAACAAATATGACTCGATTGTATGGAGCAGGTGGGAGATGGGAAGGAAGTGTGAAGGTATGTGAGTCTTGTGTTCAGAGTGGAAAGTCAATACAGCTCAAAACTGACAAGTCAAGAAGATGTAATTTAAGTAAATTATCCAGGTTAATGGAAATTAATAGAAAAAAGTTTTGAAAGTGGTTGCCTTTGGAAACAGGAAGTGGTGGCATATGGCAAGGTCAGAGGCATGCTGTCTTTTAAAACAAGAACTAGTGTCAGCAATTCCCGAGCCTTTCAGAGATCCAATTGTGTAAATCCGTTTGCTTCTTTGCTTTCCCCATTGTCTGATTAGGACTCAGCTTTCTAGGATCTGCTACTTAGCCAGTTTTCACTTTTCCATCTGTTCTCCACCTTCCAACATTTCCTTACCGATGCCTCCGTTTCTGCCCTCTCTGTCCTTGTTATTTATAACTTTAAAAAAGGCCCTCACCGTCATTTTAGTGGAGTTTCAGGATGGAACAGATTGAGTCTAATGCATTTTTGACCTGCTAGGTTAATTTTCCAATTTGTATTTTATAATATGCTTTTAGTTTTTTTTTTTCAATCCTTTAGAAATTGATGTAAGCTAGCCATGGCTTCTTATTTATTGTCATTCTGAAACACTAGATTTCCTAATGACGGAGAGAGCATTCATAAAAAGAAAGAAGGAAAGAAAGAAAATCAGATAGAAGGCAGTACAAATCCACTTTAAAATAATTCTGATAAGCAATTTATCTTGACCCCTGCCCTGAAACTTGGGTAAACTGAGTTTAAAATGTCTTCTCCAGTAGATACTGAATAATTGTTGTTGTTGTTAATTGTTGTTGAGTTGATTTTAGGCTCATAGTGACCACATGTAACAGAATAGAACTGCCTCATAGGGTTTTCTAGGCTGTAATCTTTAAGGGAGAGGATGTCAGGTTCTTTATTCTATGGAGCTGTTGAGTAGGTTTGAGACGCCAACCTTTTGTTAGCAGTCAAGCGTTTAACTGTTGTACCACCAGGGCTCCTTATTGAATCATTGGATCCTGATTTTTGGAATCAATGTACTGAAAGGTTTTCTTTCTGCTTTGAAGTAAACAAAATAAAAGAGTACATAGTTCAGTTGTGAATCTACCATTCACAAGTTCACTAAGTGAGACATTGATAAAATTATTGAATAGCTGCAATCCTACCCCTACAAATTATTATTAAGAGACTTAAATTTCAGGAAAAAATAAAATGATTCTGCTTACAACGAAGAACTGCATCATATATCTCAACACTGTAACTTCTTTTCAACATATTAGTTTGAGAACATTTTTAGAACATGTTTTGGAATCTCCTTGCTTGAAAAGAATTCATATAATCATTTTTATCTCACCCAAAAACAATATATTTAAAGATCCATAAATATTTACCAAACTACAAGTCTTCACTAAACGTTTCAGACATCAAAGAAGCAGCTTTCCAATGCTACAGTTCTCTATGCCATCCAACTGGGACCTCTTACCAATTGGGTCATCAAAACACAGTGGGGGCTAGAGAGGGAAGACAACCCCCTACTTAGCCAGGGAAAATGCATGTATGCCAGGAAGGTCCATCTCAGTAGAGAAAGCTACTCAAAATCCAGGGACTTTCATAGATGTTCTCGTCGATTGGTATTAGGCGATACTGACTATACAACAGTAAACATCAGGATTTACAACCAGTGCAAGCCAAAGCTGATAGAGGTAAAAAAAAAAAAAAAAGGCAATTTCTACAAAACATTCTCACTCATCAAGTTAAGATAGCAAACACTCTTTAAGATGTCTTAACAAAAACTGATGAAATATGCTAGAACTTGCCAGGTTACATCCTGCCTTCAAAAAATATTACATTTCAGAGACACGCAAAAGCCTCTTAGGAGGAAAATGGTTTATACAGTTGCGAATTAGAGTGCAAACCATCTTGATATTTAGATAACTAACGGTCACAAGATTTTTCAAGTTACTCTAAGAGACATTGTACGACTGTGGCTCTGGAATCAGAGAGATCTGTGTTCAAATTCTGGGCCTACTACCTACTAGCTATGTTTATCTGGGGAAGTCTGGTAGCCTCTTGTGTGTAAAATGGAAAAGGAATATTAGTTGAAATTATTTTCATTGTAAATATCAGAATCCCTACTACAAATGGCTTAAGCAAAAAAGAATAATTTAGTGTCTAACATAATTTATAGACTCTGCTTTCCTCTGAATCAGCTTCATTTGCAGGGAGATTATTCTCATGTAGTACCAAAGCTGATCCTTTGCAGGGATTTAAAAACAACTACAACAAAAAACAGTTAACATCCAGTCAAATCCAACTCATGGAGACCTCATACTCCTCAAAGTGAACTGTACTCCATAGAATTTTCAATGACTCATTTTTCTGAAGTAGTTGACCTGACCTTTCTTCTAAGGCATATCTACGTGGACAAAAAGCTCCAACCTTTCTGTTAGCAGCCAAGCCAGTTAACCATTTACAGGTATACATCTTCTCCGTATTAGCAAGTCCAAATAAAGTGCCATGGGGTCTCTCCCCCAAGAGCCTATCACATACCCAAATAATACAAACCTGTTGCTGTCAAATCAATTCAACTCATAACAACACTGTAGGACAGAGTATAACTGCCCCATTGGGTCTCCACGTAGCAGCTGGAGAATTCGAGCTACCAACTTTTGGTTAGCAACCCAGCTCTTAACCACTGCGCCACCAGGGCTCTAAGAGCCACATTAAAAGAAGAAAAAAGTTGCCGTTGAGTTGATTCCGAGTCATAGCAACCTACGTAAACAGTAGAGCTGCCCCATAGGGCTACCAAGGAGCATCTGGTGTACTCAAACTGCTAACCTTTTGGGTAGTGGCCATAGCTCTTAAGCACTGTGCTACCAGGGCTTCAAGAGCCACATAAACCAAAAAACAAACTCTGTTGCTGTCAAGTCGATTCCAGCTCATAATGACCCTATAGGACAGAGTTGAACTGCCCCATAGAGTTTCCAAGGAGCGCCTGGTGGATTCAAACTGCTGGCTTTTGTTTAACAGCTGTGGCACTTAACCACTATACCAGCAGGGTTTCCAAGAACCATATAGCGAGTATAAAAAGTGGGTGTAAAAACTACCCTTATAATTCTAATTATGACCTTAGGAAAAATACCACTTTCTCTGATTTTTGGATCCTAAGGTATTTGTTGAAAAAACAAGAATGTATAGTTTTTGACATTTAGATTTCATTTTCAGAGGTCTTCCTATGGCATTTTTATAATGCGCCAAATCTGAAATCATTTCTATGGCAGTTTATGACCACTATCTCAGCCAGTTCAAGGGGAGGTTAAAGTTGACTGTGTCTATGTACCTCCCAGTCTGAAGTGGGCAATTTTCAAAACACAAAACCATTTGTATGCAGATATTTCATCGATTTACTAGAGAGTTACATTTTTACCTTTTGCTTAGCAATATCTCCCTTCTGAATGGCTTTGCTTGAGTCCTGATCCCACTCTTGGAACAATAAAATCGGCCCCGTGGAATAGGGACAGCTTGGCAGATCTGTGTCATATGGAAGTGAAGGCCCAATAACAGAAGGCATCACCAGAATTATATGGAATGGTTGTTTTAGAAAGAAAAAGATGAAGGCAAATCAAAAAGTCACAGACACCCATGCCTTGATTTATTCATACCTATTTTAAAGAGTCACTGTGACAAATATGGAAACCCTGGTGGAGCAGTGGTTAAGAGCTACGGCTGCTAAACAAAAGGTCAGCAGCTTAAATCCACAAGCTGCTCCTTGAAAACCCTATGGGGCAGGTCTACTCTGGTCTATAGGGTCACTATGAGTCAGAATCGACTTGATGGAAACAAGTTTTTGGGGTTTTTTTGTGTGTGACAAATACACAATATAACTTCAGTAAAGTCTACCACCCATCTGTCAGTTTGCCGTACTGTGGTCACTTGCATGTTGCTATGATGCTAGAAGCTATGCCACCAATACTTCAAATATCAGCAGGATCATCCAGGTTTCAGCAGAGCTTCCAGAAGGAGACAGGCTAGGAAGAAAGGTCTGGTGACCTACTTCCAAAAATTAGCCAATACAAACCTTATGGATCACAACAAAGCAGTGTCCCACTCGCTTGCTTTGGACATGTCGTCAGAAGGAATCAATTGCTGGAGGAGGACATCATGATTGATGAAGTAGAGGGCCAGTGAGAGCGAGAAAGGCTATCGGTGAGAAGATCGACTCAATGGCCAAAACAATGGACTTGAACATGCCAGAGATCCTGAGGATGAAGCAGGACTGGGCACCACTTTGTTGTGTTGTACATAAAGTCACCAGGAGACGGAGCGGACTCCATGGCAGTTATCTATCTATCTCTCAGTAAGGCATCTGACACAAAGACTCTCCAATTATTTTTCTCGGATGCTTTAAGTAAGCCATTTGTATACAGACATTTCATCTACTTATTTGAAAGTTACATTTTTGCCTTTTGCTCAGCAATATCTCAAGCGTTTCATCAAGCGCTGTTTCTTTAATTTCTAGGCACATGATAAACATGATTGGTTAAAGCTAGAACTTTCAAAGAAATAATCAAAAGTTTTTACCTCACAAACAAAGTCTGAAAATCTTAGCAATCAAAACACAGATTGCAGGCAATACACTGAAGTGCTTACAAAGTTGAACACTGCTGAAGAAGAGAAAATTGCCCCACTTCAGACCGGGAGCTACTTTCGCCTTCACTTGAACTGGCTGAGGCAGCGGTCATAAACAGCCACAGAAATTATTTCAGATTTGGTGTGTTAGAAAAACACCATAGGGAGATCTGAAAATGAAATCTAGATGTTAAAAACTATATGCTCTTGCTCTTTTAGCAAATATCTTAAAATCCACAAATTCAAGAAAGTGATATTTTTCCTAAGGTCACTGAGAATTGTAAGGGTAGTTTTTACACTCACTATTGTAACCCAAGGAGCCCTGGTGGCACAGTGGTTAAGTGCTCAGCTGCTAAGCAAAAGGATGGTGGTTAGAACCCACCAGCTGTTCCACAGGAGAAAGATGTGGCAGTCAGCTTCCATAAAGACGACAGCCTTGGAAACCCTGCGGCGCAGTCCTGTTCTGCCCTATAGGCTTGCTATGAGTCAGAATTGGCAACAGGTTTGTTTTTGTTTGTTTTAAACCAAATACTTTAAGGGGTCCTTTAGAGAGCGCCCTTTTGCTATTTATAACATGATGTTTATCAAGTAGCCAAAATTAAGTATGTGCTAGAAGACTGTGATATATTTTAAGGCCTAACGTGAATCCCTATTTGTCTGCTACAGGCAGAGTGTGGTTCCTTGTGTCTTATGTCTCTGTACTGAAATCCCCTGGGAAGAGATAGGGAAGAAGAGCATTTCTGACAGAAAGACAATGGGAGCAGAGGTTCAGTTGTGGGGAATTGTACAAAGTGAACACTCAGTAGCTCTGTTTAGCTGGAAAGGAGAATGCAAAAAAAGGATATGGGAAATATGCATGGAGTATTTTCATGAATACCTGATGAAAGCCGTTTATAGAAAATTAGATTCTAATATTTCTGTTTATGGATTAATCAATAGAAATTATTTTAAAGGGAAGATTCTAGAGATCTTTACAACTCCACTGTGACTGTAACTCAATGCTGCTTTCAATATATGAAAAGATGAAAATTACTTTGTGTTTGAGAATAAAGGGCTTTCTCTGTCAGCAACTGCATCATTTGCTGGTCACGCTCTCCTGTACGTCTGCAGAACAATAGAGTAGGTACTGCAAATTATGTGGGCTGCTTTTTAGAACATGGATTTCATGTATTTTAAAAGAAAAATTGATTTCACACTGAAATGTAAGCAATGTGATTTTTAATTTCTTTTTTTTTTTTTTAATTAAGTAGTTGCTTTCATTGGCCTTTTTCTTTTTTTTTTACTGCTTGTTTCCAGTACTTACCTTTGAAATGAATCTGCTGTTAGCTTAGTTGTCAACACACATCATTTCCTAGGCCAAAGGCGACTATACTTTCTTTCAGTGAAAAGTCTTTTCCTTAGTTTGACTGGAAATTGACTTGACTATGTGTTACTTTTAGCCTTGGAAACTTCTTTAAAATTTTATCAGTTATAACAGAATAACCTTCATATGGGGCAGATCCTGTCCTCAGATATAGTTTAAATCTGGCAGTTTCTAATGTGTTTATACAATGAGGAGATTTGTTTGGCTGATTTCCTGAGACTGACTTTTTTGTATATGATGATATCATTTACCAAAGGTAAATACAGCCCTAGAACTACAGAGATCTCCAGACCCCCAGAGAGAATAAAAGTAATAGACTAAACCCCACATTGACATCTCAAGTGGGGAAAAAACTAAGTACGTATATCATTAAGAAAAATTCAGTCCCTACTATTACTTTGAATAACTTCCAGAATCACTCATCGCTCATGGAGAGAAGGGAGGTAAAAAGCTTCATAAGACATGACAGACTCTCCAGGTAACAGTCAGTCAAATGATATGTTGAATCTTCCCATTAACTGTGAAAAATACAATTTAACTCCTTGCTTTCAAGTAGCTTATAATACAGGGACAAAACATATTAAAGATATAAACCATAAAATTAATAAATATCAGAGTTATTAAAACTCATTGTTGAGTTTAAAAGGTAGAATATGTATCATTTCAAGTTGAGAGAAGCTTATGAAAGGGGGTGAAATTTAATTTGGACATTAAAGACGGGTTAAGATTTTGATAATGTGTGAAGCACCCTTTGGTAGGAGGAACCTAGTAAGGTAGACATGGAGGAAAAACAACGTTAAAGAACATTGATTTGTTAAGTTGGAATGGAATGGAAGGTTTGTAGGAGAAAAGTAGTTTAGCTCCAAAGGCATATATAAGAAAAATTGTGTGAGGCCTCAAGTACGGTACAAAGGGATTTAATCCTAAAGGCGAGGGAGATTAACCTTAAAGAGGATTGGTATATGCAGGGTGAACGGAAGAGGCAGAGGCTGAAAGCAAGGCGTCCATAAACTAATCTTTGTGTGGCCCTTTCATACTCAGTGCAATAGATCTCACAGTGGATGGAGCTGGCATGCTATCTGTGGGAAAGGAAAAGAAAGGGGGATGCAGGAGACATGGCAAAGGAATGTCTGATTAGAGGAGAGGGTATCAGACTTTCTGCGTCTGGGTGACTGGAAAAGTGGTGATACAGTAACAAAAATATGGACTTCAAAGACTTGCTTTGTTTAAGGGGAAAGAGCACAAGTTTGGTTTTTAAAATGAGTTTTAGTACTGATGTCCAGCCAGTAGCCTAGGAGCCAGAAGTGGAGAAATCTATCTGGTGTCTGCCTTCATAGAGTTAATCAGTGAAACCATGAGAGAAAGTGAGGCCCCTGAGGGAGTGGGGTAAAGAAGAAACTGACCCTCAGGAAAACGTACATCTCAGGATGGTATGCTAGAGGAAGACCCAAACCACTGCCATTGAGTCAATTCCTACTCATAGCGACCCTATAGGATGGAGTAGAACTGTCCCACAGAGTTTCCAAGGAGCACCCGGCGGATTCAAACTGCCAAACTCTTGGTTAGCAGCAGTAGCACTTAACCACTACACCACCAGGGTTTCTACTAGAGGAAGAGGAAGCAGCAACTCAGAGAAGAGTCTGATGGGGAAGAGGTGTAGGGAGTGGGGAAAGGAACTGGAGAGTGAGCTGTCACAGAAATCAAGGACCCAGGGAGTTTTCAGGAGGGCAAAGCTCTCTTTTGTAGCCACCATGTCTTAACACTTAGGCACTTTCTGCTCCTCGCCTCCTGGTAACTTTACAGGTACAGACTCTGCTCTGCAGGTCCATCTCTGCCAGCATCTAGGTGGCTACATTCATCCTGGGAGAGTATTTTAGATCCATTCAGCTGCTGAAATACAGCCACGATATACAAGTGTATTTATCTATATTAATACTAGCATTTTGATCTTCATAACTAAGAGGGAAACCAGAGAAAGATGAAAAGAAGGGAAAGAAAGAGGGAGAGAGGGACGAAGGCAGACAAGGGAGGGAGGAAAGGAAGAAGGGAGAATGAGAAAAGGAGAGGAAAGGAGGAAGAAGGGAAGGAAAAGTATTAATAATATAAGATCCTATATAAAGAGCCAACATGAGGATTATCACTTGCAAGACAAAAAACAAAGTGTTCTAAGAGGGGAACTGAGGAAGAAGAGAAACACTGTATCCTTCAGTTACAGTTATTTTAATAATTAAGAGGTCAGCCTCCCTCCTATAATAACATCAAAAAGGGAAGAAATTTTAAGATTTCCTACAGTCCAACTGGCTGAATTTAACTTGACTTTGCAGATTTTAATAACTGGTATGGAGGCATTTTGTTTATATCACAAAATATGCGACCATAGTAGACTAGCTAAAAATGTTACATCTTTTTTTATAGCATCCTTTTTGTTTGAGTGAAAACTAAGGGAATAGTAACCACTATTTAAAAGAAAATTTTGTCTTTTTTTAATTTGGAAGTACTATAATGACTTGAGTGGGCAAATTTTGCTCAGTGAAAACAAAGAAGGAAACCAACAAACAAACACAAAACAAACAAACTTGTTGCAAGAGAGTCAATTCCGATTCATAGCAACACTAAAGGGCAGAGTAGCACTGCTCCACAGTTTCCAGGGAGTGACTGGTGGACTTGAACTCCTGACCTTGTGGTTTACAGCGGAGCTATTAACCACAGCACCACCAGGGCTGCAACAAACATTAAGAGTTTCCTAATTGCATAGGCACACTGTTGTATTTTTAAATGTTCACCGAAAATTACATGGGCTTGAAATAGAGCTATTCAGTGCCTCTTTCCCCCGTATGTCCTGTTATAATTAAAATCTCAATTCCTCTTTGAGGAACAGTTAACACCATCTTTCTCTCTTTCTTCAAATAATAAATGTAGCTGCTAAATCAACCATAGGCTCATAAAGCAAAAAGAAATCTCAGGATTATCAAGTCTTACCATCAGAATAAGAGATCTTACCTCAGCCTGTTTAGTCAGAGACATACACCTCAGTACGTTTTCAATGTGTGTTGGTTTTGTGACGGCCTACCACGTCAGTCATTACCTTGTAGACTGATTTCTACTATTCCCATAACAATAGTGTTTGTTTGCTTACAATAAAGGACTGAGAAGTTTCCTAAAACATCATTTCTAAATAGCAAGAAAGCCTACCTGTGAGATATGGCTGTACCAACAGAGTCCCCAAAGAATAGTGCCTTATGCAAGCATTTTATTTAAATATTCATGGAAATTTTTAGGAGAGTGTAAAACTTAAAAAAAAAAAAAAAACAGTAGCTGAGGAGTCAACTCCCCAGGACGTGGTGGCCTATGTGTCAGAGTAGAGCTGTATTGCACGAGGTTTTCGATGACTGATTTTTCAAGTAGATTGCCAGGTCTTTCTTCCGAGTTGTCTCTGAGTGGGCTTAACCTGCAATCTTTCAGTTAGCAGCCTAGCACATTAGCCTTTTTTATCACCCAGGGACACCCAGACAATTAGGGCAGTTCTGCTTTCAGGCTTTTTCCATCTTGTTTCATCTGTGGGATCTCCATTTCTAAGGCCTCCTCATGTTCCAAGGTTGTTGTTGTGTTGTTACTTGCTATGGAGCCCATTCTAACTCATGGCGACCACATGTGTGAGGGGTAGAACTGCTCCATAGGGTTTTCACCTTCAATATTTCACATGTAATATTTCACTTGATGTGAACAATAATCCTGAAAGTAGAAAGGGAAGACATTCTTATTAACAAGGCATTAATGGCCTCTCATATTTATTGAACATCTTAGAATATGCAAAGTATTTTCACATAATTTTCCATCCTCAAACAAAATATCAAAGCATCAGGACAATTTGCAGGGGAAGAAATACGAATAGTCAGTATTCACAAATTTGTTCAAGGTCACTTATGACCCAAGAAGTACAAATTAAAATTATGAGAAAACATTTTCACCTATAGGATAATTTAGAGAAGGATGGACTCCATTTTGTCAAGGGCATGTGATGGTGAGAGGGTACAACTGTATGTAACCTTTTGGAAGCAGATCATCAGGCCTGTCTTCCGAGGCACCTCTGGATGGGTTCCAGCTGCCAAACCTTTGGCTAGTAGTTGATCACGTAACGGTTTGTACAGCACAAGAAGCCCATGTTCTAAGATGACTGCCTGAAATTACATTTGCCCAAATAGATGTTGTATCTAATATTCCATATTACAAAGAATTCTGAGTTCATTTACATATACACCTTCGTTTATATCTCCCACCTTTCCTCAGAATAAATTCCTAGTGCCAAAATGTCATTCGGACATAATGAATTAAACCTTCACCAACCGCATGCAGTTGTACCCTCTCACCAACACATGCCCTTGACAAAATGGAGTATGTCATTCTCTAAATTATCTTATAGGTGAAAATGTCTTCTCATAATTTTAATTTGTACTTCTTGGGTCATAAGTGACCTTGAACAACTTTTGTGAATACTGACTACTCATATTTCTTCCCCTGCAAATTGTTCTGATGCTTTGATATTTTGTTTGAGGATGGAAAATTATGTGAAAACACTTTGCATATTCTAAGATGTTCAATAAATATGAGAGGCCATTAATGCCTTATTAATAAGAATGTCTTCCCTTTCTACTTTCAGGATTATTGCTCATGTCAAGTGAAATATTATATGTGAAAGCACTCTAAACACTAAGGATACTTTATGTCTAGAATGCAGTATTATTTTTGGAGATATCTAAAAGTTGCTTAATTTGTTGGTTAATTGACACAGATGGAAAATGAGGAAAAAGGGAGGTGTGAAATCAGTTATTCCTACTGTCATCACTTCACTCATGTCCCTTCACATTGACACAGGCATATGGCAAAATTAAGGTTTTCTACGAAGGTCAAAAAAATCACCATTAATAGGAAAAAAAACAGATTTGAAAAAACTAAGATTTAAGGAAGAAATGGAACTTATTTTCTAGACTTCAAAGAAAACACTATCATTATGAATTTTGAAACTGACCTCATCTTTCTCATAAAAGAAAACAGAAGCTATGAACAAGAGTTCTTTGAATTTCTTTCCCCTCCCTTCAAGTTATCCAAATCTAAACACATCACTATCTGCTTTCTCTTCGCTTAAGCTATGAAATGTTCTATACGTTCATAGCCACCACTGCAACTAATCCACGTGCTGTTGTCGCTCCAATAGATACCTGCAGCTAAATCTCTCTACGAGAAGCTCTGGGGGTGTAACGACTCAACTGCTAACTGCTGCTACCCAGTGGCTCTGCAGGAAAAAGGCCTGGCAATCTGCTCCTGTAAAGATGACAGCCTAGGAAACCCTATAGGGAAGTTCTACTCTGTCACATGGTGCCACAATGAGTCAAAAACTGACTCAAAAACCACGAACCTCAATACAGACTAGATAATGAATATTCACCTCAAATTCACTAATATTTTTCTGCAGTTCAGTGTCCCTTAAGCAAAAACATATACTAACCCTTTACCAAAAACAAAACACTTTTTTTGTCTTTTTCTTTGTCAATAACCATTTCAAGTGCATAAAATCTATATTAACAGAACATGCAGATTTGGAATACAAAGAAGAGGCAATAGTAACATTATCTTACTCTGTCTTATTTAGAAATTTTAATATATTCTGATTATACTGGTTATTTCAAAGTAGTATAAAGTATGTTCATTCTAATTATATGTGATTCTATCAGAATTTGAATTAATCTATTGGTCTTATGCTATTATTTTTATACATGGCTTATTTTTTTGTATTACTTGATTTGACTTGGTTACTACTGGTATCTTTTGGGCTTGTTGACCTTAACACAAAAGAAATTAGAGGGAAAAAAAGAAGACGTTTACTAAGCAATCCCAATATTAAATATCTTTACAGGAATTTAAATGAATAAATGTTTCCAAAGTGAATATTCTTAAATAAATCATAATTATTTTCCTAGAGAAGAGTCCAATATAATTAATTTAGCCCTTGGCTCCTGAAAGTTATGTATTCTTGTCCAGGAACAATGAAATGTTTCCTAAATAGCTTTAATACCACAGACTGCAGAGCATTATCTGCAGGGAAGGGTGATTCTTTTATGCAATTGGGAAAAACAAGCATCATGATTCAAGTGCCATCTATAGGAATTGTTAAAGCATGGTAAGAAACTCTGCAGAATTGATTGATAAGCAACCTTTAGCTAATATATTTCCAATGCAAAATCAGTTTCGCCTTTGGGGTTTAATTCTGAAATGATTGAAAACTCCTCGTGCAAAGCCAGCCATGGACCTTTATTTCTGACCTCTTCTTCTGTCAGTGTTGTTTCCACCTGTAGACTGTCTCCAAATCTGGGTTCATCACAGTGACTGAGCGTGGCTGAACATGTTACGCATTAGTTGCCATCTTCTCATGCTGAGGGTGTGTTTTGAGTGCTGCCGCTAACAGCTGTGATTGTTGTTTGTAATTATCTCTATTTTCCTCGTAGGTGGTCTCTTTGCTTCTACAGCTTCTAAACAATCATCTGCAATGTTGCTTTCTCTTAAAGCTTGATACTCAGGGCTGAACTTCTTCCCACGTTACTCTTTTCCTTTAGAAAAAATTAATAAATTATATATGTTTTATGTATATAATATAAAAACCAAAACCAAACCATTGCCATGAGTCAATTCCAACTCATAGCAACCCTATAGGACAGGGTAGAGCTGCCCCATAGAGTTTACAAGGAGCACCTGGTGGACTGGAACTGCCAATCTTTTGATTAGCAATCGTAGCTCTTAACCACTACTCCACTATATATATATTTTACTAACCACTGGTGGCACAGTGGTTAAGAGCTATGGCGTGCTATGGCTGCTAGCCAAAAGGTCGGCAGTTCAAATCTACCAACTGCTCCTTGGAAACCCTATGGGGCAATTCTACTCTGTCCTATAGGGTCACTATGAGTTGGAATCCACTTGACAGCAATGGGTTTGTTTACAAATATATATATATATATATATATATATATATATATATATGCTTAATGACTGCAAATGTCAAATGCATATGTGCCTGAGGCTGCTGCCATACAACACATGAAATGGAGAATGATGGTTATTATCTAGCTGTTAAAATAAATGTTTTCATATTAAACTGAGAAAGGACTCAGGCTGGAATGACAAGCTCAGTCTTCACCGAAAATTGTAATTGGTAGGTGCTGCCTATAAGTCAGAATCGACTTGACAGCAATGGGTTTCAATTTAGCCTTTACTGCTGAAGATTATGAATCGATATCTAATCCTAGCAGAAACCAAAAAACCAAACCCACTGCCGGCGAGTCGATTCCGACTCATAGCGAGCCTATAGGACAGAGTAGAACTGCCCCGTAGAGTTTCCAAGGAGTGCCTGGCAGATTCGAACTGCTGACCTTTTGTTTAGCAGCCGTAGCACTTAACCACTACACCACCAGGGTTTTTTTTTTTTTAATCCTAGCAGAGATGCAGCTAATTACCCATTAGCAATGTCAAGAGTCACTAGGTGGCACAGTCAATGTGCTTAGTTGCTAACCTAAATGTTGGCAGTTCGAATCCAGCCAGAGGCTCCTAAGAAGAGAGACTTGGTGATCTACTTCCAAAAAATCAGCCATTGAAAACCCTATGAAGCACAATTCCACTCTGACACACGTGGGGTCGCCATGAGTTGGAATTTGCTCAATGCCACTGGCAACTTGTTTCTCTTTTGGCTCTCAGTGCTTGGGTTGGTGATAGTGAAAAACCACTCATCTGGGCCAAGGGATTCTAAATAAATCTGATGTGATTGTATTATATCGTGTAATTTTTTTTTTAATGCATCAGTATGCAAAGTAATGTAAACAGGTATAGTTTAACCTTAACCTGCACTGCAAAGTATTTAGTTAATATTTGAAGTAGATTAAAGAAGAATCCACACTCCTGAAGTATGTTTCTTATTGTTGCCGTTGGGTGCCATTGAGGTGATTCTCACTTATATCCACCCCATGTGACAGAATAGAACTGCCTCATAGGGCTTTCTCCTGGTGGCGTAGTGGTTAAGAGCTACCACTGCTAACCAAAAGGTCGGCAGTTCGAATCCACCTTGGAAACTCTATGGGGCAGTTCTACTCTGCCCTTATAGGGTCCCTGTGAATTGGAATCAACTCAACGGCAACATGTTTGTTTTTATTTTGTTTTGTTTGAATAGGGCTTCCTAGGCTGTAATCTTTATGGGAACAGATAGCCAGGTCTTTCTGCCAAAGAACTGCTAGGTTTGAAAGGCCAGGCTTTCAGTTAGCAGCCAAACACTTAAGCATTGCACAACCAGTGCTCACTGAAATATGCTTAAGCATGCCTATAGAGCGTCATTATCAAAATCTTTACAAGAAGTTTTGTTAATCACATAGGAAATGTTAATATTTTTTTTTTATTATTATTACTGAAATGAATGACTTTTGAGATATATGAGTGGCTGGAAAGAATATGTGAGCATAAAAATTCAATAAATCCAAACTGGAGATCACTCAAGATTTAAGCTCCCAAAGGTCCTTGGCTACTCCATTTCAAGGATGACTCTGTCATCTGACCCACCTAAATGTTGACTGATCCTCCATCAAATTATTGTTGTATTGGCCTCAGGGTAAATATTTCATGTAAGGTGCCACCAAAGGGGCTTAGGACAGAGAGATGGATGCCTCAGAGGTTACAAGAACAGATTCGATGACTTCATTTGTGATGTTTGTACCTTAGGCAGAGCTGGGGCCTAGATAGAGACTTGCTTTCATAATAAAATATTATCTGACAGCACAAAGGTAGAAAGGGACATACAGCTCCTCACCTATCTCTATTCACCTGAACAGTTCATTAAAGGAGTTACTATTGCATCTCTCTATTTTTCCTTTTGCCTTTTCTCAGACACATTTTGTGTTTAGTGTTTTGTTGAAAGTTACCATCTCCTCCACCATCCTTCTGTGCCCTTGTTCCTCCCTACTTTTACCTAAAGCATTTAATGAGGCATTTTAATGTAATATACGCTTCAAATGAAGTAATAACAAATTCTGCTATAGGCTTAAATAATAGAATTTATAGTTAGTTAAAGTCTGCGTATGAAGCAAGTGAAAATACCAAGGCTTGGATTAGGCATACTTAGTCCTCAAGGTGACATATTTGCTTTTTAACCATTTTAAAGAGGTCTCTTGCAGCAGATTTGCCCAATGCCGTATATTGTTTGATTTCTTGACTGCTGCTTCCATGGGCGTTGACTGTGGATCCAAGTAAAATGAAATCCTTGAAAAATTCCATATTTTCTCCATTTATCATGATGTTGCTTATTGGCCCAGTTGTGAGGTTTTTGTTTTCTTTATGTTGAGGTGTAATCCATACTGAAGTCTGTAGTCTTTGATCTTCTTCAATAAGTGCTTCAAGTCCTCTTCACTTTCAGCAAGCAAGGCTGTGTCATCAGCATACCGCAGGTTGTTAATGAGCCTTCCAATCTTGATGCCTTGTTTTTCTTGATGCCATGTAGTCTAGCTTCTTGGATTATTTGCTCAACATACAGAATGGAATAAGCATACAGATTGAATAAGGTACATACAGATTGATTAAGGTACACCTGACCCAAGCCATGGTATTTTCAATTGCCTCATATGTATGTGAAAGCTGAACAATGAATAATTAAGACCGAAGAAGAAATGATGCCTTTAAATTATGGTGTCGGCAAAGAATATTGAGTATACCATGGAATGCCAGAAGAACAACCAAAACTATCTTGGGAGAAGTACAGCCAAAATGCTCCTTTGGGAAGAAAGAATGGCAAGACTTTGTCATATGTACTTGGACATGTTATCAGGAAGGACCAGTCCCTAGAGAAGGACATCACACTTGATAAAGTAGAGGGCCAGACACTCAATGAAACTGATTGACACAGGGGTTGGAACAGTGGGTCCACACTTTGTAATGATAGCGCAGGAGTGAGCACTGCTTCTTTCTGTTGTTCAAAGGGTTGATATGAATCAGAACCAGCTCTATATTACCTGTTATGGATTGAATTATGTCCCTCAAAAATGTGTGTCAACTTGGCTAGGCCATTGTCTTATTTATCTAGTGCTGCTATAATAGAAATATCACAAGTCTTTCTTTGGCTTTGACAAACAGAAATTTATTCTCTCACAGTCTAGGGGGCTAGAAGTCAGAATTCAGAGCACAAATTCCCAGAGAAGGCTTTCCTTCTCTATTGGCTCAGGGGGAAGACCCTTGTCATCCATCTTTCCCTGGTCTAGGAGCTTCTCAGCACAGGGACCCCAGTGTCCAAAGGATGCACTCTGCTCCCAGTGCATCTTTGTTGGTGGCATGAGGTCTCTCTCCTCTTTGCTCAATTCTCTCTTTTATATCTCAAAAGAGATTGACTCAAGATACAACCTAAATGAATAATTTCTTTTACAAGGATCAGCACAAATACGGTTCCTATGAGACATAGGTTAAAGATGTTCCAGGTGTCCAACTTTTCCGAACTCGTGCACCACTCGGTCAACTCTAACATCCTCCTCTCAGTACTCTCCTGCCCATCTTTGGGTTCCCTAATTCACTGGAACTTCTTGCAGAGCTCACGAACTGTATCAAGGAAATAGCTCACGTGGGGGTGGAGGCCAGCAATTCCCAAATCCGTGGGTCATGTGTAGGTTTCTCTGACTCACATGGCTACAGGGACTGACAAACCCAAACTGGCAGTTCAGACCAAAGACTGCTGGCTCACAAGGCTGCAGAAGCTGGAGAATCAGGTCAGATGATAGGCCACTGGCCCACGGGCCTGCAAGGCCAGCAAATCCCAGGATCAGCAGGTCAGACAGCAGGCTCCTGGCTCAAGTCCCAAGAAATGGAGGTTAGATAATCATGAACCATTTGTGGGATCCAGAGGCAGAGAGCAACAGCCCTCCCAGGGCATCTACACATATACCTTAGATGCAGGCCACACCCCAGGAAAGGGTGTAACTTGAGTAAGGGTGGGACTTCAATCATGCCCTCCTGCATGGCAGCAACACAAGACACACCCCACACCAATCCTGCCTCATCAATATGTAGAGCTCAGGATCCACAACACATAAAATGGAGGACAATCACACAATACTGGGCATCATAGCCTACCCAAGTTGTCCCACAACCCCAACCCTCACAGCTGCCATATACCTTATTTATTTGCGTAATTCCACTCAATCATTGTGTGCTATGCTATGGCTAGAAGGACCACATTAAGTAATTCATTGCACCATACAACCTAATACTGTAGAATGAGTCCTGCCTCATTAACATAACTGTCTCTAATCCTGCCTCATTAACATCATAGAGGTTAGGATTTACAAAATATAGGATTATCACTTCAGCTTTCACAATGGTGGACAGCACCACAATACTGGAGATCATGGCCCAGCCAAGTTGACACAATTTTGGGAGACACAATTCAATCCATAATAGCCAGGATTCCCAGTATTGTGTTATTGTCCACCATTGTGTGATCTGAAGTGATTATCCTATGTTTTGTAAATCCTAACCTCTATGATGTTAATGAGGCAGGATTAGAGACAGTTATGTTAATGAGACAAGACATGATCTACAGAATTAGATTGTATTTTGAGGCAGTTTCTTTTGAAACATAAAAGAGAGAAGTGAGCAGAGAGAAGAGGGACCTCCTACCATCAAGAAAGAAGAGCTGAGAGTGGAGCGCATCCTTTGACCTGGGGTTCTTGTGCTGAGAAACTCCTAGACCCAGGGAATGATTGATAATAAGGACCTCCCTCAGAGCCAACAGGGAGACAAAGCCTTCCCCTAGAGCCGGCACCCTGAATTTGGACTTCTAGCCTTCCAAACTATGAGACAGTAAATTTCTGTTTATTAAAGACTTCCACTTGTGCTATTTCTATTATAGCAGCACTAGATAATTAAGACAGCACCTAACAACAAAGTTTGCATAAGTATTCCAATATCTTAAAGGCATATCCATTTTTCCCCCCAGGCTAAAAGTCAAGTACTCTGTCATTTGTTAAGTATCAGGGCCATTAGAGAAAGAATAAAACTAAATATCTGTCCTAGGGCACAGTTTTGAAAAATTAACTTCTGGCATCTGCCAGCTCAAAGAGCTCTGCTGGCCACACAAATAAAAAAACATCCTCTCTTTTGGTGCCAACGTTGCCTTGCTAGTAGCCCGCTAGCTTTGCTGCTAACAAAATAGTGTTTCGAACATTTTATTGGTATAATACAAGTATTGATTCTGCATTTCAATTTTCCACCTTTGGTTCTGAAAGAAAGTATTATTCGTTATAAGGGCATTGTCTGTGAAATCTTTATTTTCCCAGTCTTCACTGTATACTCATTGAACAGGTTAACACATTAAGTGCCTCTGGCTCAAGAGGTCCAGTTTCAGTAAGGACAACATAGCTGATAGTAGAGTAACCCTCCCACAGAAAACAGTTAAAAAATTTGGACAAATTATAAAAAAACCAACCATCCGGAAGTACTGGGGAGGAACCAAAAGCAGGCAGAAAATGAAAAAGAGAACTGCAGTGGGTGACATCCCTATTATATGGCTGTTCCCTAAGAGACCATCTCAAGTAACACAGGGACCACTGGATTGAACACAACCAGAAAGTTGCAGTTTTTTGGAATGAGTTATCAGAGGAGAGAGTTTGATTGAAGTTATACTATTTTATGTAAATATTAAGAATATTTAAAGAAAAAAGTTTATCATATTAATTGGAACTATTTAGTACTCAGGAAGATGATCTTTTTATTTTGGACATTTTTTTCCTTTAAAAATATTTAGGGAGAATATTGAACATATTTAATTAATAAAAACAGTTAAAAATATTCAAGGGGGCTTACTAATTAACTACATTTGAAATGCAACCAAATATTATTCCAAAGGCACTTAAATGTGATGGTGAAACAATGCTAGACTAAAAGAATACAACAGTAAGATTTGTAAGCTAAAAGTAAGTGCTTAAGGAAGAACTAAGTGTGAACTTATTGTTAGGTGACATCGAATTGGTTCTGAATCACAGTGACCCTATGTATAACAGAACAAAACATTGCCCTGCCCTGCACCATCCTTACAATCATTGTTATGTTTCAGCTCATTGTTGCAGCCACTGTGTCAACCCATCTCGTTGAGGGTCTTCCTCTTTTTCACTGACCCTCTACTTTACCAAGCATGATGTCCTTCTCCAGGGACAGGTCCTCCTGATAACATGTCCAAAGTACATGAGATGAGGTTTTGCCATCCTTGCTTATAAGGGGCATTCTGAAGAATCCTCAAAGACACTAAAGATCTTGCACTGTCAGAGACAAGAGCACGAGTACTACAAGGTGGGTACAGTATGAGAGGTTCAAAGTTCAAGCAAGGGGCAAGTCAGGGGATTTGAAGGAGCTGAGGAGCCAGAGGAAAGAATGCAGGAAGAGACTCAACATAGCAACAACAGGAAGGATCTTGATAACCACCAAAGTAATCATTTGTTTTAGCCAGAAAATTAAAAAAAAAAAAAAAATTACATGTACATACACACACACAAACACACACATATTTTTTTTTTTAATGTGGGGGATATCGCAACCACCTAATTGCAGGGAAAAGTGAGGGACCTCAGGAAAAACATCACAGGATTAAATTGATGAAATTCTACAGATACATCATCACTCATTCTTAGAAATCAACAGTATCTGCTTCACAGTAGAATGTTAACCAGAGTTTGGACAGTGAGACGTACTACAAAGTGATAAAGTGCATAATACCAACAAGGATATCCATGCCCGCTACTAGATTACTCTTTGCTTGAAACACCAGGGCTCCCAGGGCCAATGTGTACTTCTGTGAACCATCTCACCACTGGTGAGCAGTACAACTACTTTCCCGTTACCGTGTGATTTCTGACTTCACCTTTTTATCTCTAATGCTCTTGCACATAGAAATACACACAAGAACCTATTGCAATTATGCATACGTTTGTTTTAAAAGCCCACTTAAATTGTTTTGGAAGAGTAAAATTTATATTTAAAATAAAATAATGCAGATAGTTGTACAGTAGGGTTCTGCATTAAATTATTTCCATTTCAATCCCGAAATATATTTTCTTTAATTTTGAATTTAAATGTTCTCACTAACTATGAAGGAAAATCAGCGAAGACAGATTTTTATTTACTTTTTTGAATTCACTCACACCACCTGGTGATGTTGGGCACTGAAGAAACATTGGCTTGTTAAATAATAATGTTTCTGCTGATTCTCAAACCCTTGCCATCATGCAAGCAGAACTTCTGGGCTAGAGTTTCATTAAGGTCTCTCATTATTGATAAAAATCTAATGATATTAACTAATGGTTCTCAAACATTTCTCTTTCCCTGCACCCTTGGGATATGTAGCACATTCTATCAGTAGTAGGGGCTCATATGGAGGAGTTGGTGATGGGGTTGAAGAGGGATGGATTTCGAAGAAGTCTAGGTGTGTTTCTAATATCCCCCTTTACCTCCACCCTTTTGGATAGCAAATAAAATGATAACTTAATGAAAAAGGATGGTTTTATAGAGTGAATTTTGCCCAAAAAAATATGTGTTGTAAATCCTAGCTTCTATACCTGTGGTTATAATCTCATTTGGGAATGGGTTGTCTTTGTTGTAGTAATAAAACAGGATTAGTGTAGGGTGTATTTTGACTCAATCTCTTTTGAGATATAAGAGATTAAACAAGCAAGTGTGTTGCTCTAACAGATGCCTAAAATGTGGAAGTGGTTTTGGAATTGATAGGGGCTGGAAAAGTATTAAGTTGCCTAATAGTAAAAGCCTAGATTGCCTTGAAGAGACTGTTGGTAGAATTACGGACATCAAAGGCAATTCTGGTTAGGGCTTAGAAGGAAGTGAGGAGAGCTATAGAGAAAATCTCTATCATCTCAGAGAATACATATGGCCTGAGCAATAGAATTTTGCTAGAAATGTGGACATTAAATGTGCTTCTAGTGAGGCTTTAAAAGAAAATGATGGACACATGATTAGACAATGGAGGAATGGCAGTATTTTCACACAGTGGCAAAGAACTTGTCTGCATTATGTTCAGATGTTTGGTGGAAGGTAGAACTTGTAAGTGATGAACTTGGATATCTGGCTGAGGAGTTTTCTAAGCAAGATCTTAAAAGGGCCGTGTGGTTTCCCCTTGCTACTTATAGTAAAATGCAAGAGGAAAGAGATTCACTTAAAAATGAACTGTGCAAAATGAAAACAGAACTTAAATATTTGGAAAATTCTGTTGTACAAACTAAGGACAAACTAGAATGCTCACCAAGGACTTGGCCACACAGTCTTTTGATAAAGAGATTAAACCTGTGACTGATGCATCAGCAGGAAACCTGTCAGTTTAGACTGAAAGAGACAGAGAGAGAACAAAAAGAGATATTGCTGTCTGCCTCTTGGAATTCTAGAGGCAGGAAACAGGCCAAAAGAACTATATCTGTTGTTCTTCAAAAAAAGAAAAGAACCAACCCTGGAGCACCTCAGAGATCAACAGAACTTAGTTGAAGGAATAAGGGAAGCAGGCCTTCTTGGTTTCAAGGAGTGGGGCCACAGTCTCCTGGAACTCAAAAGGTGAGGCCACAGCCTCCTAGATTTCAAAGAGCCAGGTCTTCACCAACTCGGTTCCAGTGTGTGGGGCTGCAATTAAAGTGTGTCAGGGGTATGAGGCCACCACTCAGAGATGAGGGAACAGGGCTGCTATGTCCAAGGGGAAGAAGAATGGGGCTTGCTGGGGCCTGGAGGGTGGGGTCACCACTCAGATAGACTAGGAGAATGGGGTCAGCCAAGCCAAGGGAGTAGACTTGCATGCTGAGGGTCTGGAAGGCAGGGCTGAAGCCCAGGACCAAGGGTCCTTCACCCAGAAGCAAAGGGCATGGCCAACACCCAGAGTCTGGAGGTAGGGCCATTGCCCAGATGGTCTCAGAGAAGAGAGGATTATTTTCAAACCTTGGGAGCTAATGTGCTTTGCTGTGTTGGATTTTGGACTTGTTTGGTGCCTGTCATCCCTTTCTTCCCTCCAGTTTCTACCGTTTGTAATGGAAGTGTTTACCTTGTATCTGTTCCATCACTGTATTTCGGAAACAGATCACTTGTAGTCTAGATTTCACAGCTTCACAGATAAAGAGGAACTTTGCCCCAGGATGGAATATGCCTAAAGTCTCACCCATAATGATTTAGATGATTCAGAAGATGAGATTTTGGCCTTGGAGGTGATTTTAGACTTTTGCAATGATGTGATGCAATGAATGTGTTTTGCAGGTGGGAAGTACATGAATTTTGGGCGGCCAAAGGGTGGAATGTTACGGATTGAGTTGTGTCCCCCCAAAATACATGTTGTAAATCCTAACCTCTATGCCTGTGTTTATAATCCCATTTTGGAATGTGTTGTCTTTGTTATGTTAATCAGACAGGATTAGTGTAGGGTGTATCTTTTGAGTTATAAAAGAGGTTAAACAAGTAAGAGAAGCAGAGATGAGGTACGAGAAATGCCAAGCCATATGAAGATCATACAGGAGTATAAGAAGAGACAAGGACTTTCCTCCAGAGCTGAAAGAAAGAGAAAGCCTTCCCTAGAGTCTGCACTCTGAATTCAGACATCCAGCCTCCTAAACTGTGAGAAAATAAACTTCTGTTTGTTAAACCATCCACTTGTGGTATTTCTGTTATAGCAGCACTAGATAGCTAAGACAGATGGCATAACAATTTAGGAGAGTGATTTTCTTTCAGGCAGAAAAAAAAAACTCCTATAGAAACGCACAGTATTTTTCACTTACGAATTATTATTACAGCATTGTAAGAGGCTTGGGCTCTTGAGTCAATAACAGATTCAAAATCCAGGTGCAACTAATTACTTGGTGTATGACACTGGTCAAATTCCTGAACTTCTTCTGCCTCCATTTCCTCTCCACAGGAAAAACATCAATGGTATCAATTTAATAGCCTTGCATGGGTTATATGGGTCAATAAGAGCAGAATAAGTTGAGACCATGTCTGAAAACCAAATAAATATAAAGAATAATTCAGTAAGTGTAATTTATTATTGTTATAGTGGTAGTTAAAATAGTACTGGGCCTATTTTTAATTATTGTATATGCTAGAAAGTGATAAAAATGTATACTTAGCATTTATTCTATAACCTAAATGTTTAGCATTTTCAACCAATTTCACCACATAATCTCTCCCCACCACAATATCTCTTAGCCCACATTAGTTGAGTTGAATTACTGACTAGAAGAACAATTGAACAGCAGTTTGAAAAAATTAAATTCCTAATTCTGAACTTCCTCTAAAAATAGCATTTTCAGGTGGACTCAAATTAACCATAACTCTAATAAGTGTCCTGCCTAATTCTTACCAGAGTGCTTCTCAGGGGAGCGTGAGATGGGCAGAGACAGTGGCAGAGGTCAGGGAAGGGCAGTCCAGAGATAGTTAGACGATAATTAAATCAGAATTGTCGTGATGAGTTTTCAAACAATATGCCTATCTCTCCCTCTAAACTCTTCAACTCAGAAAAAGCGTATGGGGTAACTTTGGGTACTATTGAAAAATAATCTCAGATGATTCTGAAATATGATTTCTCCTATGTCCTTCTGTTCTTTTCAGGAAATCATACAACATATATTTCCCTTCCAGGTCTATTGGCTGACAGAGAGCCTTCTTTTCCTGATAACTATCAATCACACTTATTTAGAGTTTGCTAGCAGTTGAGCTGGATACCTTATTTCCAAGTCTATGAACCAAGTTATTTTGCAAAAGCAAAATTATTTTATAAACAAGTCAGATATTTCCTTTTGTAGTGATGGTTGCACAACATGAGAAAAGTACCTAATATCGCTCAATTATACATGTAGAAATGTTGAAATGGCAAGCTTTTTTATTATATATTTATAATAACTGTAATAAAGATAACGAATAAGTTTTTTTAAAAAATCAATGTTATATTATCACCATTTTGTTTTAGAAATAATTCCTAAAAATAACTTATTCCACCTTGTTGATGCAGCCAGTGTTCCACTAGTATTGTAAGGTTTCTTTGTTGGTTTTAAAAAAATTACAGCACTTTAAGAATGTGTAATTCTGGAAAAAAAAAATTCAGCAAAAAGCATACCAGCCATATTAACATATTAGAAATTATAATGATTCAGAAAGGAGTAGCAAAGGGCAAAAAAAAAAAAAAGCATGAATATATGATTGCTGGCTGGGACAAAGAGGGGAAACTGTATACTGGTCAATAACAAAGTTAATTTTAAGAAAATAAATATCAATATCATAGTTTATACATAGAATCAGTGGAGCTGAATGGTACCAGTTCACAAGAACTGATTTATTAAATTTTTAGAAAATTTGCTACTGTGTTGTTAAATCATTGGTAGCCTGAAATTGACACTGTGGAAGTATTTACACCAAAGAACTCAGTAAACTCTACAAATCACAACTTTTTCCCAGAGAAAAAAAGAGAGATAGTTATTAAACACTTACCGGCACAATGAAATTTACTTATTCACATTTATGGCTTTAATTATAAACAAGCAACTATGTGAACACTCTTTTCTTCCCTTCCCACTCACCTTTCTACTCCAAGTTCATCCCAGTTCAAACATATAGAATGTTTTGTCTAAAAAAAAGGTGAAAAAAGGAGGTTATGGCAACCTAAATGAAAAGCATATTAACCTACTAGGTATACTCTTATTCTGAAGTAGCAATATATCACCGTAATTCTCCCAAGAAGAGATACACACATACCATGAGATCTCTGTATCTTACCGTCTACACCTGTAGCTTCTTTACATAAAGTCCTGTGTGTTTGCATGCCAGCAAAGGATATAATACAATATTGTTCTATAAATCAATGATTCTTAATGGTAACAGACCTAGAAATTACTCAGATGGATTATAAAAACAGTTAGATCATCGAGTCTCACTCTCAGAGATTTTGAGAGTGAAACCCGGGAATCTGACACATTATAATACTGCAGGTGATTCAGATACAAGTGGTCCTCATCCTACGTCTTTGAAGCATTGCACTAAGGTGATGTACAGGGTGGTGACTGAGTGTCTATAGGCATTTGGCTACTTTGCGAAAAATTACTTTGAACCTTCCTCTCCTAGAGCAGCATTTGTTCAGTCTCTCTAGTTTAAGCTGGGTCTCAATACCCACCTCTTCCAGGAGCTCTGATCAAATTAACTCACCCTCCAATTTGTCCAGATAATTCTATCCCAGAACTCTTCCTCTCAACAACAAGTATATTAATTACCAGTTGATAGTGGGTGAACAACCACTGCTGGCTTTCTTGGCTAAAGATCAGAATTTTGTGTCCAACTTTTAAGTAAAATCAAGACTTTGTTGGACACTTCCCAAATATCACACAACTTCTGTTTAAAGTCGTGATTCCCAGTCCGCAAAATTTTCTAGGAACTTCTCTGAAATATCCAACCAGAAACTTAAATGCTTTTGAATATACTTAGGGACCTCCTCAAATATTCCCCAAGGAGGAGAGAAAGAATTTAAACTACTTAAATTAATCCTTTCTTACCTACTGGGTTAACATTTGCCTGGGCTCCTAAGAACTATTAGGATAATGGCTGACCGAGCTAATCTCTTTGCTTATTTGAGTTCTGATATTAGACTGGGACTCTGCCTATCATCAGTCCTAGATCAACATTTCTCAGATGCTTGTTGTTGTTGTTGTTAGGTGCCGTCAAATCGGTTCCTACTTATAGCGACCCTATGCACAACAGAACAAAACAATGCCCGGTCCTGCATCATCTTATAATCGTTGTTATGCTTCAGCCCATTGTTGCAGCCACTGTGTCAATCCACCTCGTCGAGGGTCTTCCTCTTATCCGCTGACCCTGTACTTTGCCAAGCACGATATCCTTCTCCAGAGACTGATCCCTCCTGACAACATGTCCAAAGTATGTAAGATGCAGTCTCGGCATCCTTGCTTCTAAGGGGCATTCTGGTTGTATTTTTTCCAAGACAGATTTGTTAGTTCTTCTGGCAGACCATGGTATATTCATTATTCTTCACCAATGCCACAATTCAAAGGCATCAACTCTTCTTTGGTCTTCCTTATTCACTGTCCAGCTTTCACATGCATATGATGCTATTGAAAATATCATGGCTTGGGTCAGGTGCACCTGAGTCTTCAGGGTGACATCTTTGCTCTTCAACACTTTGAAGAGGTCCTTTGCAGCAGATTTACCCAGTGCAGTGCATCTTATGATTTCTTGACTGCTGCTTTCATTGATTGTGGATCCAAGTAAAATGATATCCTTGACAGCATCAATCTTTTCTCTGTTTATCATGATGTTGCTCATTGGTCCAGTTGTGAGTATTTTTGTTTTCTTTATGTTGAGGTGCAATCCATACTGAAGGCTGTGGTCTTTGATCTTCATTAGTAAGTGCTTTAAGTCCTCTTCACTTTCAGCAAGCAAGGTTGTGTCATCTGCATAACGCAGGTTGTTAATGAGTCTTGCACCAACCTGATGCCCTGTTCGTCATATAGTCCAGCTTCTCGTATTATTTGCTCAGCATACAGATTGAATAGCAATGAAGAAAGAATACAACCCTGACACACACCTTTCCTGACTTTTAACCAATCAGTATCCCCTTGTTCTGTCTGAACAACTGCCTCTTGATCTATGTACGGGTTCCTCATGAGCACAATTAAGTGTTCTGGAATTTCCGTTCTTCCCATTCCAGGTTCCAAATATTAATGGATGTTTGCAGCTATTTATTCTCATTTTGAGTCGTGCCACATCACCAAATGAAGGTCCCAAAAGCTTTACTCCATCCACGTCATTAAGGTCGACTCTATTTGAAGGAGGCAGCTCTTCCCCAGTCATCTTTTGAGTGCCTTCCAACCTGGGGGGCTCATCTTCCAGCACTATATCAGACAGTGTTCCACTGCTATTCATAAGGTTTTCACTGGCTAATGCTTTTCAGAAGTAGACTGCCGGGTCTTTCTTCCTAGTCTGTCTTAGTCTGGAAGTTCAGCTGAAACCTGTCCTCCATGGGTGACCCTGCTGGTATCTGAATACTGGTGGCATAGCTCCCAGCATCACAGCAACATGCAAGCCCCCACAGTATGACAAACTGACAGACAAGTGGGGGCTCAGATGTTTTTTATATATGAATCCTTCATTCAATTAAAATGTGACTATATGTACTGGCCACTATCCTACATATTCCCAAAAATGTTCTTTTGCAAGTGATTTCCAGCATACATACAAGTGCCCCAGGGGATCTCTTCCCTCTCCCAAGCCTGCACAGGCACAAGTAGATGTGAATCACCTACTGCGGAAATGTAAAGCCTAACAACAATGCAAATAGAGTGGTAGGAGGCTTATGGCAGAGGAAATATTTTCACTGGCAGAGTCTAGAAGCAGCTGGCTGGGGAAATGTGTGAAAGAGATGGGAAGGGACCATGTGAAAGGAGAAGGTGGTGGAGAAACCACAAGCCGTTGAATGTTAATTGAGTGTGTGGTTGTTCACTTTTGAGGACCCCCCTTTTGAGTGATCAGCTGGTTGTCCATGTTTCTTTTGATTTGTATTGACTCTGATCTAGACCACAAAGAGACAGCCTAGTGGACACACCTAGCTCTCACCATTCACTTCTCAATCTGCTACCTGTTGACAATCCACAGACAGAATGTCCAGGATACTTGGAAACTTCCAGAATAAAGAGAAAGAGTCTTAGGAAACTTTTGTTAGATTATGTGAAGAGAAAGCTTCACTTGCTGACCAAAAGTACAAGGCAAAAAATACAGAAACTTTGCACAAATTCCAAAAAAGTACCCACTCTGAATGAACAAATATAAAAAGGGACCACTCTCAATGGAGAAATTAAAGAAAGGTGCCCCCTCTGGGTAGTTGAATTACAAAAAGGCATAAGAATGCAAAGCAAAATAGTATGGGTTGGATTTCAAAGGCCAACCTGCATGACCGCACTCAGCGCACTCGCATTCGGTGTACCTGCCAAGTGGGACTAGATAGAACCAGGCTGAGATTGCTCCCATCTTTCCAACTGCTTAGACTGCCCTGTGAATGGCTTTTATCTTTTAAGACTCAGTTCAGGCATTACCTTATCTTAAGAGGCTGGGCGAGTAACCTTCAGTGCTTCTGCCCTAACTCCAACTTAAAACTATTATATTGAAATGACCAGTTTTTGTGTCTATTTCTCTCTCTGAACCTTAAGTTCTTCAAGACAGAAACCACATCACGTTGATCTTGGGTCCCCTAGCACCTAACATGCAAAAGCTGAACAGTGAAAAAAGAAGACAGAAAAATCAGTGCTTTTGAATTGTGGTGTTAGCAAAGAATATTGAATATACATACCATGGACTGCCAGAAGATCAAACAAATCAGGTCTTAGAAGAAAGACAACTGGAATGCTCCTTTAGAAGCAAGGATGGCAAGGCTTTGTCTTGCTTCCTTTGGACATGTCATCAGGAAAGACCATACACTAGGAAATGACATCATGTTTTGTAAAGTAGATGGTCTGCAAAAATGAGGAAAGCTATCCTTGAGATGAATCGACACAATAGCCCCAACAATGGGCTCAGACATACCAAAGATTATGGAGATGGTACAGGACTGGGCAATTTTTCATTCTGTTATATGTAAGGTTTTCATGAGTTAGAGCCAACTTGACGGCAGCTAATAACAAGTACCTAGCACAGTGCCCACCGCATATTAGGATCTTAATAAATGTTTGTTTAACTGTTTATTCCTTGCAAAGTCATGGCATATTTACAATAACATTTGCTTCTCTGTTAAACACACTAAGTAGAAGAGGAAAGCTAATGGTGCGGAGACTTTAGTAGCACACAGACACTTCACTCGATAGATTCGGTGAAGAGCCTTTTTTAATTAGGCAAGTATAAACGGTAGCATTTGAATTATTAATGCACACTGCCTCTCCTTTAACTTATGCATATATTCAGGTAGATTCCTCAAAACAAATTCTTCCAACCTTAACTCAATTTGTGAAGTCATGTGTTTTAGCATATTATTTGGAAATATTATGAAAGGTGCTAGCTAACCAGCTAACAGTGATTATTTGAACATCTGTATATACAATGAACACACAGAGTCTCTGACAATTTTCTTTAGTACACAAAGTGCTATCAGTATAATTATTGGGTGATATCAGTGTTTTATCAGCAATGATAGCAAGTGTATCTGCATATTAAATTTTTAGATTTATAATTTAGGATACAATAGTCAGTAAGTGAAATACTTGAGAAAGTCCTTATCATTTGTTGTTCTGAAAAGATATGTGTTAAGAATTCCTAACGCTAACATGCTTTGAAACCTCAAGATCTGCTACAGTCTATAAAGCCAGGGATGTGTGGACCCTAGCACCATTCTGACATTTTCATAGTGTTTTCAGTTTTTGTAAGTAGTCATTTGCGTCAAAAGGTAATAAAGCATAAACGCTGTGCCGTGGTGGCCGTGGTTTCATAAAACTGCCTCAACAGTGAAATTAGGAATATACTATCCTGTTTGATAGCATGTCTTTTTCAGACGTTTTCTAAATGCAACTTTCAAAACCCTGGGGAAAAAGACATTACATTTTAATTCTATGGGTGAACTACAATAGGTTCAGTATATATTAATTGAAATTCCTGTGTGCTTGATCAACATGATAGCCAATGAAATGTTTTAAACTTGTTTTTTTTTCCCCCCCTTCATAAGCTTAGGGAAGAAAGAAAGAAAAAAATAAGTACGTGAGTAAAACCTGACCTGTAAGCTTGATCGTTGGGATATAGACTTACACAGGAAAAATCACAGGTCCTATAACAGGACGTAAACTAATTACCATCGAGTTGATTCCAACTCATGGCAACACGATATGTGTCAGAATAGAACTATGCCATAGGGTATTTGATTTTTCAGAATTAGATTGCCAGGCATTTCTTCTGAGTTCTCTAGGTGGTTAGCAGTGAGTGTGTTAACCATTTGCACCACCCAGGGACTCCACAATAGAACATAGGCTACATAAATCATGATACAACCATATGATAGGGTATACTATGCATACATAAAACAAATATTGCAAAATATATTTATCATCTTAATGGGATACTGATATTTTATTGCCATTTTAAAAAGCCAGTTTAAGAATTTATACTTTATAAACCTTGAAAATGTAAAAAACAGTAATAAATCTAACAAAACAGGGAGACATTGATCTATAAGAAGTGGAAGAATGTGTATGGATCGATTTCCTAACCTTCATAGCAGGTGATCAGTAGATACTGTCTGAAGTGAACATTTTCCGAATGGCATTGTCTAAAAGCTAATTCACTTTTATTTTAGAAGCTGTGGGCAAGATTATGCAGAGAAGAAACTTCATAAAAACTTCTTTTATTAATCCTGCTTTGAAATATTGCTTTTCAAACTTTTTAAAATTGTATTTTCTTCTGATGTTTGTGATTCAACACAAGGTAACATTGTAGTGATATGCTGCTCTGTAAGCCTTGCTAAAGCATTGGGCATAAAGCAGTTAAACAGACCAAGAGAGAAAACAATTATATACATTTACCGTAATTTCATGTAGAAATAAACAGAGGTTCAAACTGGGTATGACTGAAGAGTTTCAGGAGGAGGTGGGACTTGAGGTACCGAAAGAAGGGTAGTATGAAGGCAGAGAGAAGTTTGAAGGCTATTTAAATAAGGATATGGGGGAGCCAGAAATAGCTCTGCTAACAGAAGTCAAATGTTTCTGCCTTTCATTAAAGTAGAAGTGCTTCAATTCATTGATTCTCCTCTGGTTTGGTGCTGTGGAGAAAAAAAAGCCCACAGAGTACCCATGAGAAAGCAAAGATGAAGGGAAGGAAAATTCAAAAAATAAGTAGATAAATATGTGGAAACAAAACCTTACTCCATTTCTAATCCAAGGAAAAGTGAGTGAAACAGCTTCGCTGAAGCTAAGAATTAACGCCAGATAGTAAGGAGGGCTATAAATGGAAAGGTAAATTGGGGTTAGATTATGGAGGCCACTGAAACTAAGTAGAATGATACCAAAAAAAAATCAAACCAAACCAAACCTGTTGCGATCAAGCCAATACTGACTCATAGTGACCCTATAGGACAGAGTAGAACTTCCTCTTAGGATTTTCAAGGAGTAGCTGGTGGATTCCAACTGCCAACATTTTTTGTGAGTAGCCAAGCTCTTAACCACTGCACTACCACAGCTCCAAGTAGAATAATAGACTTGACTAAGTATGAATGATTACTGATGGTTTCTAAACTAAGTTTTGGAAAGATTTAAATGACATAAAATGAACTAGAAATACAAAAGAAGGAAGGAGAGTGCAACCTCTTTAAACATCCTACTAAAGTTGTAGCATAGTACTCAGTAATTTTTCGTCTAATATTCAAAACAATCCAATGAGGCATGTATTATACTTTAAATTTTACAAATGAGAAAACTAGGGCTCATAGATGTGAAGTAATATATCTACAGAAGGTCTGGAAGAAAGGAAATCGTTAAAAGACTCTTCAAGAGCCAAAATTCCAGAATGGTGAAGTTGGAACCTCTAAAAACCTACACCACTATAAAAGCAATAAGAATACTGGCAAAAACTGTTAAAATCAAGTTTTCAAGAAAGCTCTCAATATTAACTAATGGGTTATAACAACCCAAGAAACATTTGTTCAAGGAAAATGGCTAAATCTTGGTAAGAATAGCTTTGTGATGTTTTAACTTGCTGTCTTCCCAGACCCCTGCCCCCAGTTCTACAGAAGCCTTGAAAAAAATAGCAGCCTTGCAACCACAGTAACTGTGAAAACCAGCAGACTACCAGCCACTGGAGGGGACAAACTGGGTTTGGAGCTCCTCAAAAAAACACAGCCCTAGAGAATTGTCACTATTTGTCCTGTCTGTCACCTCCCTAGAAAATCCCCATTCACAGGGCTTGTCATTACTAGACCTAACCCAAAGTTCACTCAGTGAGCAAACCCTATCCTCAGAACATTTGTCATAAAAAATTAGTCAGGATTGTTTAGCATTGCAATGCCTGAAGTGGCAATATCAGTTGGGACAAACAAGAGGCAGGCCAAGAAACTCAAAAGGAAGATCTTGGAAATGAATTGTTCACAAGGGGCTTTGAAACCCCCCAACATATTCCTGAGAATTTAAAGGGCCATGTGTATGTGCACAGCTACGTAAATGCCAAAAAAAGACCTGGAAAGGCCCTTATTTTTCATCTCTGGCAGACTTTGAGATCCTAAAGAAGTAGGAAGTAAAGACTAAGGCAAGGTCATCAATGTTACAGGATTCAAGATTAATATGCAAAAATCAATTCTATTTCTATGCGCTAGCAATAAACCATCCAAAAGTGAAATTAATAAAGTAATTCAAATTGTAATAGCACCAATAAGAGTAAAATACTTAGGAAAGAGAGAAAGAAGGATTTATCTCAAGGAAATGGTTCATGGGGTTGTGGATGCTGGTAAGTTCCAAAGCCTGTGGGTCAGGCCTAAGCTGGAGGCTTCTCCTGACTCACGTGGTTGCAGGGGCTGATGAACCCAGAATCAACAGGCCACGTGGCAGACTGCTGACTCACAGGGCTGCAGAGCTAGTGAATCCTGATGTCAGCAGGTCAGACAACAAGCTGCTGTCTCAAGTCCCAAGAACCGGAGGTCAGGTGATGGCGAGCTGGAAACAGGATCCAGAGCAAGCGAGTTTTGCCAGAACTCCGTATACATATTGGGTGCAGGCCACACCTCTGAGGAAACTCCCCTTACAACTGATTGGCTGATCACATCACATCAGATCACATCATGGAGATGATTACATTATATTAATTATGGAAGATCACAAAATAAAGGATAATTACATAATACTGAGAATCATGGTCTAGCCAAGTTGATAAAAAAAAGTTGATACATAACATTAATCATAACAGGTATATACCCAAAACATACGCTTATCCAAAAACTTGTACAGAGATGTTCATAGCAGCATTATTAATGGTAGCCCAAACGTGAAAACAACCCAAATGTCCAACATCTAGTGAACTGATAAATAAAATGTGGTATATCCATAAAATTGAATATTATTCAGCATTAAAAAAAAATGAAGTTCTGGTACATGCTACAACATGGATGAATCATGAATACCTTATGCTAAATGAAAGAAGCCAGACAAAAAGACCACGTATTGTATGAGCTTATTTCTATGAAAGACCCAGAATAGGCAAATCCATAGAGACAGAAAGTCAATTAGTGGTTGTCGAGAGCTGGGGGGACAAAAAGGCAAATGACTGCTAATGAGCATAGAGTGTTTTCATGTGATGAAAATGTTCTAAAATAGATAGTGACAGTGGTTGAGCAATTCTGTGAATATACTAAAAACTACTGCACTGGACACTTTAAAAGAGTGAATTTTATGTTCTGTGATTTATATCTAAATAAGTCTCTTAGAAAGAAAAAAAGAATGGCCACTCACAGTAACCTGGCAAGGCCTGGATTGCATAAATTTGGTAGTAGCAGAAATGGAAAGGAAAGGAGACTGAAGAACTTGCACTTGCTGGATGACTAAATATGGATGTAGAATTAAGAATTGCTCGGAAAAGGAAAATCTGAGTTAATTGCAAAATTAAGAAAATTCATATAGTCTGTTGGAGAGTGAATCTAGAGAAAAGTTTAATGATGTTTTTCAAACATTGAGTATTCATTTTACTGCATTTGTACAGCACTAACCACTAGGGTCTAAATAACACTGAAAACACGTAAGGGAAAAGAAGGGATGTTAAAGAAGGAGTGGCATAAGACGAAGAAGAACATGAGCCTATGTTCTTTCAACAAATACCTATTACCCCAACTACTATATATTAAGCATGGTGTTGGAGACACAGGAGTGAAAAAGAGAAACAGATACCAGGCTTTCAGGGAGCTTAAATGCTAGCAGGGGGCAAAGATGATAAAACAAATAAATATGCAAAATTACTTAATTACAGGTATGAAGAGAATCTTTTTTAATGTTATTGTGTCTTAGGTGCAAAATTTATAGTGCAAATTAGTTTTTCATTCAAAAAAAATTTATACACAAATTGTTTTGTGACATTGGTTCCAATACCTGCAAAACGTATCAGCACTCTCCACCTTTCCCTTTCCACCCTGGGTTCTCCGTGCTCATTCTTCCAGTTTTCCTGTCTCTTCCTTCCTTCTCATCTTTGCTTTTGGGTGGGTGTAGCCCATTTGGTCTCACATACTTGATTGAACTGAAAATCAATTTCCTCACATGTGTTATTTATAGGCCTGTCTAATTTTTGGCTGAAAGGTGGACTTCAGGAGTGGCTTCATTTCTGAGTTAGCACAGTGTCCAGGGGCTGTAGTCTCAGGGGTTCCTCCAGTTTCTGTCAGACCAGTAAGTCTGGTCTTTTTTTCATGAATTTTAATTTTGTTCTACATTTTTCTCCCACGCTGTCCAGTACTCTCTGTTGTGATCGCCATCAGAGCAGTAGGTGGTGGCAGCCAGGCACCATCTAGTTCTGGGCTCAGGCTGGTGGAGGTTATGGTTCATGTGGTCTATTAGTCTTTTGGACTAATATTTTCCTTGTGACTTTGGTTTTCTTCAAGCTTTTAAAACCCTAGATGCTACTTACCATATTAGGATATAGAACACTTTCTTTATGAACTACGTTATGCCAATTGACCTAGATGTCCCCTGAGACTATGGTCCCCAGCCCTTAGCCCCAGTAACTCGGTCCTTTAAGGTGTTCGAATGTGTCTAGGAAGCTTCTGTGACTTTGTCTTGATCAAGTTATGCTGCCTTCCCCTATATTGTGTGTTGTCTTTCTAGTCACCAAAGTTAACACTTGTCTACTATCTAGTGATCCCCCCTCCACCCACTCCATGTATGAAGGAAATTTGAAGAAAAATTTCAAGGAGAATTACAGGATATATGAGAAGATACAATGGAGTTAAGGTGGTAGGCTGCTAACTGAAAATTTGGAGGCTCAAGTCCACCTAGGGTTGCCTCAAAAGAAAGACCTAGTGATCTACTTCTGAAAAATCAGCCACTGAAAACCCTGTGGATCACAGTCTACTCTGACATACTTGGAATAACCATGAGGCAGAAGTGACTTGATGGCAAGTGGTTTGTTTGATTATTTTGAGAATACACAGTGAATCTGGCATTTTAAAACCTTTCTAGGCTCTAGCACTCTTATTTTGGAAGTCTCCTCCCTCATCATTATATCAAACATTTTTAACAACCCTCTTTAAATACGAGGAGACCCTTGTGGTGCAGTGGTTACTTAGTGCTACGGCTGCTAACCAAAAGATCGGCAGTTGAAATCCACCAGGCACTGCTTGGAAACACTATGGGGCAGTTCTACGCTGTCTTATAGGGTCACTATGAGTCAAAATCGACTCAATGGCAACAGGTTTGGTTTTGGCTTTTTAAATATGATGTGTACTTTTGCTGTGTGTAATTTTCATATTTGGAGACAATATATTTTTTCTAAGCCCCAAAACTTTCCTTGGCTCTTGAGAAGCCCAGAGGCCCTTGGGACTGTACAATATTGCTTATTAAACAGCCCAGATAACAGTGGAGGGACCTAACCTAACCTGGGGGATGATTTTGTCTTTTTTTTTTTTTTAAGTAACACTTAAACTGAGACTTGTAGAATGAAGGGATTTTGCCAGGCGAGCAACAGGTGGAGTGGAGGTGGAGAGTGGAAGACGAGTATTCTACGCTGAGGAGGAGATGACATGGATAAAGGCCTGAGGCATGAAGTACATAGTAAAGGGAAGGCAGGAAAGGAGAAGCCTGCAAAACAGACAAAGAAGTGGCCGGGGATTCACGAGAACAAGGAGAGAATGTTATCACAAAAACCAAGGGAGCAGGTAATTTTATGTAATGTGAGAAACAATATCAAAAATAGCAAATAAGAACTAAATGGTATCAACTGGTTTTAGAGCTGATGCTATTGATGTCATTAGTATCCCCAATGAAAACAATAAATTGCATGAGGGAGAGGCAGATCACAGTGGTTGAGCAGTGAAGTGGGACTGCCAAGTAAAGAAGCTACTGTCAGAAGAGTCCAGAACAAAATTTTGAAACAGTGAAAGTTTAGGCAAAAAAAAAAAAGCATTCTGTCTTAAAATAATGTGCAAGACAAAAGTTCAAAAGGTCAGTATTTAATTAATCTGCCTCGCATGACTTGTTAAGTAAATTTTTCAGCATGTGGTACTTAAAATTTTTTCTCTATAGTTACAACTCAAAGCATTTTTGCAATAACTCAGTTAGCATTAACTTCTAACTTTTGAAGATTTCTAACTTTAAGACATAAATCACACACAATCAAATCTTCTAGGAGGAAAACAAGCTCCATGAAATATTACTTCTGTCAGAGATCAAAGGTTTCCTTTTCCACCATATTTGTGGAATATCTCCTAACACAACCCAGAACCCTTCAGGAGTTTTCTTTATGTAATTACTCATATTTTAATACTTAGAAAGGTGTCAGGACTGTTATCACCAAGTACATACATTTCAAGAATTTCTGGTCATCTTTAACTACAAAGTTTTTCCAGTCTGATCAAGCTTAGATGCCTGTTCCCCTGAGGAATAAAAGCTGACATTTATTGAGCACACTTTGTGAGCATGGTACCAGGCGAGGCTTTCTTTGAGCATTAGCTTATTTAACCCTCACATATCCTGACAGTCAGGAAGTATTATTACCCTCACTTTGAAGCAGATAAAATTGAGATATAAAAAACCTATTGCTGCCATGTCAGTTGCAACCAGTAGTGATCCTAGAGGACAGAATAGAACTGCTCCAGAGGGTTTCTAAGGAGCAGCTGTGGAACTGAACTGCCAACATTTTGGTTAGCAGCTGTGTCACTTAACCACTGTGCCACCTTAAATAACCTGCCCAAGGACACAACTAGGAAGGGGTAGTGCCTAGACCTGAATATAAATAGTCACAATCTATACACCACTGCTGTTTGACTCTGGATTCTCCACCACATGCATACATACCATTTATGCAGTAGAGGAAACATTTTGGTTAACAAGTAGACGTTGACTTAAATTTTTGATAATGCAGGATCCTAAATATCCTCATCTATTATTTTCCTTTCTTCTTTCCTGTTTCTTGCTTTCTAGCCATTGCAGAACATGCTATCACCTTTTTCAAAGAGAAGTCAGGAAACAGAAAAGGTGAACTTAAAACAAGAAAGCTGGCATTAAGTAAAATTATGAAACAAGTGAAATCTGTGTCCACCTCCTTCCCCCACCTCTCCTGTGTCGTATTTCTCTGACAAGCTCATATTGCTTCGATGGCCTTTAGGTTGCCCAGCAACTCCTCTTCCTTACCCTGTGTCTGTCCTGCCCATCACTGAGACCAAACCTACCCTGCCATCCTACTCATTCCATGATCAAGATGCATCTGTTGGATTCCTTGTTCCCAAAGATTCTTCTATGCTTTAGGAATATTTCAGTTTTCTCTGTTCTCAAAAAAAAAAAAAAACTTTGCACAAATATTCTAATAAATGGTATAGTTTAATTTCTTATTCCCTGCAAAGTGAGGGGAGTGCCTTCTAACCCTTACCTGAAGACCTTTTTGGAGACTTTTCTCTTGCAAATTTTCAGGTTGGAAATCTCTTCCGTTGAACAAGAGGATAGTATACCATGTGTTGTTTACTGATTAGAAGGTTATCTTTCTTTCATATGTTGTTGTTATTAGTTGCCATCAGATCAATTCCCACTGATGGTGACCCCACGTCTGCAGAGTAGAACTGTTCCATAGGGTTTTCAAGGCTGTGATCTTTCAAAAGCAGATGGCCAGGCCTGTCTTTCGAGGTACCTCTGGGTAGGTTCGAACCACCAACGTTTTGGCTAGTAGTCAAGGGCATAAAAAAAAAAATATATAGCAACCTCTAATTATAAATATTGCCCCACTATGGGAGGTAGGAAATGAGCCTTGATGGCACAGTGGTTAAGCACTTGGCTGCTAACAAAAAGATTGTCAGTTCAAACCCAGGGAAACCCTATGGGGCAGTTCTACTCTGTCCTATAGCGTTGCTATGAGTAGAAATCGACTTGATGGCAACGGGTTTATGGAAGGTAGTATGTCGTTTTGCTTCTACAACTACCAGCATAAATAAGTTTAAAAATGGCTTCTAAGAGTCACTTTCAACTGCAACAGAAACAACAACAAAAAACTCCAATCGAAGGGATGCCAAATACTGTGGCAGGCAGGTGGGAGCTATTCTGGAACACTCAGTCTTCTCTCAGTCCCTCAAATTACAGCACTGATGTTTCCTCCCACTCTGTTTATATGCTGGATTGTCCCAACTCAAACTAATTCAATACCATTTCTCACTAATAGGCTGGGGTGAAGATTTGTGAGGAGGAATGTGTAAATTAGGGTGGGAAAACATTTTTCTCTCAAATTTCAATGGCATCCAAAGAGTCAATTAAAGACACATGGACATAAAATCCAACTTTAATTACAAGTTTTTAGTCATGTAGTTATATATATTTTTTTAATTTTTACTTTAGAAGAATATTTTGGTGAAAGTAAACACCATTTTTACTTTTAAGATGTCTTTTTTTTTTTTTTTTTTGTCAAATACTTGTCAAGCATTACTACATGCCAAGCTCTGAGGATAAAGCGGTAAATAAAGTAGAATTAGTTCCTGCCTTAAAAAAACCTTAAGATAGGTTAAACTCTACCAAGAAAACAAATATCAAATGACTAATAAAAACATGATATAAAACCGTGCAGGGTGCTTAAAAAAACCCTTTGCCATTGAGTGGATTCCAACTCATAGGACCCTATAGGACAGAGTAGATGACCCTATAGGACAGAGTAGAACTGTCCCATAGGGTTTCCTAGGAGAGGCTGGTGGATTGCTACTGCTGACCTCTTTGGTTAACAGCCCAGCTGACTATAGCTCTTAACCACTGCTCCACAAGGGGTCCACAGGATGCTTAGGGGTCATAAAAGAGGGAAATTAAAGCTATAATCCCTTAGAGGAAAAATTTAGATCTCATATACTTTCAAGTCTGTTAGAGTCTCTGTGTATCTCTCTCCTCCAATGACAAATGCTCTAAGAAAATGAGTGGGAAATAAAGAGGACTTAATTGAGAACCTTTACTTATTCTTGTTTATACATACCTATGGAGCCCTGGTGGCGCAGTGATTAAGAGCTTGGCTGCTAACCAAAAAGTCAGCAGTTCTAATCCACTAGCTACTCCTTGGAAACCCTCTGGGGAAGTTCTTCTCTGTCCTATAGGGCCACTATGAGTCAGAATTGACTTGATGGCAACAGGTTTATGTTACTATTCGGAATCCTGGTTGTGCAGTGGTTAAGAACTACAGCTGCTAACCAATAGGTCAGCAGGTCGAATCCACCAGGCACTCCTTAGAAACTCTATGGGGCAGCTGTACTCCATCCTATAGGGTCACTATGAGTCAGGATCCACTTGATGGCAAGGGGTTTGGTTTGGTTTTATACCTTCAATTACTTAAAATTGTTAGAACTTGATTGGTAGCAATTTTATAAATATGAAAGCTTAGTCTAGATTAAAAAATATATATTTTTTGAGAATGGAAATTTAAATACAGCATAAACAAAAGTCTTTCAACATCTTGACAGATCAAGTAGATAGTTTTTCTCAAAAGCTATTCCGAGCACAAATAGAAACAGAAATGATTATAGCTTCTTTACCAATGTGCTAGCAAACCCTTCCTGGAAGGAGAGGAACAGCTGATGTCTCTGAGAAAAGCCAATAATACTTTATCTGGCAAGGCTATGAACATTCTAAAATTATTACCCTATTGTAACTTTTCCAAGAATCAAAGATTCACAGGTATAAGCCTTTTGCTTCAAAGAACATGCATTAAATATTGAACACCAGGTCACAAAGAGCTCTATAGAGAAGGATTTCATCAAAATATGAAAGTTCATCTAATTGCGTGGCTTTCAAACGGTATAGAAAACAAAACAACAACAACAACAAAAATCCAAATCCACTGCTGTTGTGTCAATTCTGCCTCATAACAACCCTACAGGACACAGTAGAACTGCCCCAAAGGGTTTCCAAGACTGAATCTTTATGGAAGCAGACTGCCACATCTTCCTCCTGCAGAGCAACTGGTGGGTTCTAACCATTGATCTCTCAGCTAGTAGCTGCACACTTAACCACTGCACCACCAGGGCTCCAAACAATGTAGAGATATTGTAATTCACTCTTTTGCAGTTCCTGTCGTGGAATAAAAGCATCTATATGTTTTCGATATAGTACCAATTATTTACATAGACTCCAAAGCATGGCAAGTGTAAATAGTCTCCCTAATTGCTGATAAATATTTTGATACAGAAGCACAAGCTAGGTTACTTGTTATAGCATTAAAATGATATTATTACTTCATGTTATTGACCATCCGGCTGTGGCTGCCCAATCCATGGTTTGGGATAAACTATTCTTTCCTTTTGGAATGAAACAACAAAAACCTTAACCAAGACAGCCATCTACATAAATCAATAAACATGGATTGTATCAAATCACTCTCTTTCCATTAAGAAAAAGAAGGAAAAGTGTATACGTGAGTCAACTATTTTTCTTATTCTTTGATAATATCAGCATGCAAAAAGACTTCAGATATGAAAATTATTTTATCATTTAAAAATCTCCTTTTTTTCTTTAAACCCTAGGCTAAAAAGATATCTTTTTACAGCCTTAACGTTGAAGAATCAGTGTGGCTAAATATGCTTCAAGTTTGATTGTTAAAAAAATGGTGGTGAAAAGAACTCATTATCATAGTTAACTTTTAAAAAGGATAATCACAATATGACATGTATTTTACATTGAAATGAATATTAATAATGGTATGAATCTTAAAATAACTTTAAATTATGATGCTTATTAAAAAACAGTTCATAAATTTAATAGCAAAATTATAAAATAGAACATAATACCACCACTGATAAATATGAGAGGAAGGTTAATTACTGAGTATCAGTACAACCACTCACTTTTCGACTTTCTCATTATCCGACATTTCACATTTATGACAATAGTAAAAAACTACTACCCAACTATTTTGTGCAGTAACAAGGTATGTCTAACATTAACTGTTTCATGACCAGTGGGACATATAGCACCCACCTACATTTTACGCCTCTAGGGCCCATAGGGACATAGCTGTCCCACATAATATTTTTGGATCTGATGCGGTCATCCTCCGTTATTGCATAATTCCTGTTTTCGAATAATGATTCAGTTTTTGGAACCTAGCTATGTCAATAAGTGAGGAGTGCACGTTGTAGTGAAGCAGCAGGCATTATTATTCGCTGAACAGAAATGAAACTTGCTCTTATCAAAGGACAGGAATATATTCCTAATACACTGAATTATTTTACCTTAAAACTTTTATTTATTGCCTTTCTCCTGAGCTATATATAAGCTAGGTAACAGATTAGGATATATTTGAACTAGACAATATGTATTAAATGCTCCCAGATTTTGGGTTTTTGTATGTTTTCTAAGTGGTTGCTAGGACAGTAAATGTTCATTCAGGGCCAGATCTCACAGAAACTAATGATTAAAAAAAAAAAAAAATTATCTAGTAGCATTAAAAATGGAAACTCAATAAGGCAATCCCCACATTCTGGGTTTTTCTCCAAGACGTTCCAGTTGTGATAAGGGGCTCTCAACTCTCTGCATGTCTCTCTAACAAAGGCATTTTGCCAGTTTTTTTCTTTAAATATCACTAAGCCTAATTTAAAAAAAATACATATATATATAAGAAAATCCACAAAGTGATCACATCATAATGCAAAATCAAGTCTATTTTTTGCACTACAAATATTCGTCTATATTTTATGAGCCCAGATGTACAAGAATGAAGCATAGTAACTATCTATGAAACTGGAGTACAAAATTTCTTTTTGCAGAGATCTATTTGTTTAAGAACTTTCCAAGAATACTAATTTAGGTAATAAAAAATACATTTTAGGAGTTTCCAGGTTGTGATGAACAACTGTATTCAATCAACTTGATCCAAAAGTAGTTTCTACTGTCTCCAAACAACATAATTAATTCAAAGAATAAAGAACATCACTCTAAGTCCAAGTATACTAAAGGTATGTCAATTTTAACAACTAGTTCACAAAAACAAATAGTGAACATCTCAGGTTTCTAGAGCTCAGCTATCCAGAAAGTATTGTCCAAAAAGTTTCTGATGAAGAAGATTGAAGGGTCAGGAAACCAATCAAGATAATACTGAAAAAGAGTGGGGTTCAAATAAGAAAGAGACATTCAAAACTAAAAAGAAGAGACAGGTATGAGAAGTATTTTGGGCCTTTTCTTAGAGTCAACAGAACTCTGACAGTAATTTCTAACCAGTAGGAAAGAGCAAAAGAGTCCTGGTGGCCCAATGGTAAGGGATTTGGCCACTAACTGAAAGTTGGCAGTTCGAACCCACCAGTGGCTCCATGAGAGAAAAACCTGGAGTTCTGCTTCCACAAAGATTACAGCCTAGAAAACAATTCTGCTCTGTCCTATAGGGTCGCTATGAGTTGAAATCAACTCAATGGCACCTAACAACAAGAGAGAGAGCAAGTATTTGTATGGTGAGGCATTAAGATGCTGAAAAGAGAAACTAAGAAGAAAGTTGAGGATACCTGAAGGATGAACAGCCATAAACATGAATCAAGACAGGTCTCAAATTAAAACATAATGTTATTTTTTATAGACGATAAGCCTGAAAAGTCTGACTAGAAGTCACTTTCCAATTCCTTCTTCCCTCTAACATACTTCTTTGGGATGAGGTGGTGACAAGGTTGAAATATTTAAGAATGAATTAGACATGAACCAGCAATGTACTCATAATATAATGAGAGAGGCAGGTATATACTAGCTAATGAGTTGAACTGTGCTAAGGTCTATAATGGAGATACATGGCAGTGAACACAGAAGAAAAAATAAATAATTCGTATTTCATTTCTAGAAAAATAAAATTACAACTGTATCCTAAGACTCCAAGACACAGCTGGAAAAATTCACAGATTTATGTTAGGATACCCTTAAACTCACTAAACAGCAGCCTTCTTAAACAGAAAATTAAGGATTAAATTAGGTCATTTTTAGCTTACTTTAAATTCTAAATATTTTTTACTTCTATTTAAGTGTTGTTGGAAGGGGAATAATGAGATCTGAGAGTAGAGGACATTCACAGAGATAGCCAAATTCCAAAGTTACTCATAATTCTTTTGATATACAAACTGAGAAATAGTCATGCCAACTTTGTAACATTTTGGAATTTTTCATATTCCCAATCACCTCCCCTTAAGTTTAAAAGAAATATAATAACAGGTATTTGTACCAGCAAGCATCTGCAGCTGAAATGCAGGGCAGTGTTAATGAACAATTAGTGTGTATTCAGCAATGAGGGTAGCAGCAATTAGACACAAAATGGAGAAATTCTTATTTTTCTTTTCTTTGTTTATTGATATGCTCTTCCTTACAGTTTAGTCTTTTGTGTCTTAATTTAGCCAGCCATATATTGGGACCACTGGATTGTGGTTAGGGAAGACCCTACAGACTTCCTATGTACAGTAGAAGCAATCGGTTGGACAAGTCAGTGAAAGGAAGTGTTCAGGATAAATGCATGTCAGGCTGCTTCCACATGCCACTGTTCAAAGTCTCCTTCCAAAATCCTTTTACTTCCTCAGTGCTTAAAATAAACCATAAGTGAGCTTTCTGACAACCTCAGTACCAAAAAAATAAACAAGCGTATATAAATATAGGCTTGGATGTAGGGAGAGATTTAATTATGTATTTCTGGAGATATTAGGAAAAACAGTTTTTACCTGTCAAGTTCAGCATAGTCTTATAAGCAAAATTTCAAGAATATCCAGACTTTTATTCCAAACCACTCAAATTATAATTTACTAAGAGGCATGCTTCTTCTAAGTATTTATGGTAATATTCTCTTCCAGTTTTCTGGTAGAACTGTCCAGAAGCTTGGCACTTGACTAATCTCTTCCTTTTGAACTTCTTCATTGGCTTATGATGCAGTAAATATCTGTCCTTCTCTCTGCCCTTCTGGCAACCTAGACTATTTTCTTTTGCCTCCAAATAATTAAAACCCTACTTTTCAGGATTTCCTGAGTAGCCTTGCCTTATGCCAACCGTGATACATTAGCTAATTCACCCATTTACCCTAGGAAGAATGATATATTAATCATTCCAGCCCAGTTAGTCTTGATATTTTTTCTTTTGAAGATAACAAGAATAAAGAGCAACAAGAAAATACAGTAAGAACTACGTTTACTGATAGTTATAATTTGGTTAAATTTAAAAGAACTATATAAATGCATACAAAAAATCAATATTCATATGGCCCATATTGTAATTCTACGACAACAACCCTATTTTGTCACTAACCTCAAGCTAGTTTCTTAAAAGAGTAAAACATTTTACTTTCTTCGATTATCATTTATCCAATTACACATCAGCCAAGCTTGGAAGAAAAATGTGTATTATGTTTCTTTTAATTCTATGAGATCAGTAACAATGATACAAATTACTAATCAACCTTTGATGATTTATTACCTATGTCATTGGCTATTATTACAAAATACTCAGAACTAGCTCATTCAGTAGCTAGCTTTTCTCATTTGTTTTTATTTTCTCTTCCCAATATAAAGAATCTCATCGTCACCTTCAACAATAGCAATAAACATTTTTGATCAGCTTCTAAAAGCAAGGCTGTGTGCTGGAAACTGAAGATGCAAAGATATAATATCTGGCCTCAGAGAGTTTCGTCCTTGTTTTTAAGTGCCATCAAGTCTGCTCCAATTTATAGCGATAACAGAACAAAACATTGCTTGGACCCGCATCATCCTCACAGTAGTTGCTATGTCTGAGCACATTGTTGCAGCCACTGTGTCAATCTGTTTCACTGAGAACTAAATACATGAAAATACAAATAAAAATACAAAGTGGTATAAAAGTGACAAATGAGTGCTTTTGACAGTAATAAGGAATTGTGAGGAAGAATTCCTAATACAGCATTAGGGCAATCAAAGACGGCATGACAAAGGAAATGGGACTGAATCTGAGCCCTATAGCAAGATGAGTAGAATCTAGTTAATGATGAAATACATATCGATTTACTGAAAAAGTGAAGGAAGAGATTGGCTATTCCAGACAAAAGAAAAGCACAGAGAGAACAATAGATGATAAGAAAAATAATGGATGATGCTGTGAAACCCAAACCAATCCAACAGAAAAGCAGGGGAACATGCAGGAACTTACTTATCAGGAGGTGAGGCTATTCATCACTCCGTGTGATATTCATATGGCCTCAATATTTTCTGGAACAGCTCTGCTCTTAACATTTGAACAATTTATTGCCTAATTATTTAATTTGCCCTTTTGAAGAGATTGTCTTCAGGACACTTTCTGAGAGTGACAGTACAAAAAGTGGGCTTTTGTGAAGTCACCTCCCCTCGATTGCATTAAAAGCAAAATAACCTTTTTAGCAAATGCTTTGTGACCATTTAGAATACTGAATTTGTATTTTAATCATCGAGTTCAACAGGAATATAGCCAGTGGCAAGGAATTAATCACAAATGATGTCTTCCTCCTGGTCATGCCCGAAATCCCAAGGGATGTTTTAATGAAGCTCTGTGCCCTCAGACAGGAAAGGTCAAATGACTTTCCTCCCCTCTGGTACCTCGAAGTGCATATAGCTGCTTCTCCTCCTAGCAGATGTTCAACCAGGTATAATACTAGCCTGAGGCAAAAATTCCAGGAAACAAGAGCTCCGAGAGCAATAGTTCTCTGGAATTCAGTGGATAACAGAGTAACCTCTTTCCGAGTTTGAAGAGGAGATGAGTTTTAGATAATCCTCAATTGAATATAAATGTATATTTCATTAGAGGTGTAATTCTTCCAGGAGGAATGCCATTCTACTGGGAATTTACTATGTATTAAAGATTCATGGTATTATAGATCCATATTTTTAAAATGTTGGAAATGTTCTTGCTATGTTTATACTATGCACACATTTAAGTTCATATTAGGTTACGCATTGCTGTCGAGTTGATTCCAACTCATAACAACCCTAAACGACAGAATAGAACTGCTCCACAGGGTTTCCAAGGAGCACCTGATGGATTTAAACTGCCGACCTTTTGGTTAGCAGCCATAGCTCTTAACACTGCACCACCAGGGTTTCCCATATTAGGTTAAACCTGATGAAATTGCCTCTTTTGTATGTCAGCAAAGGTTGAATATTAGCATTTTGTGTGATTCAACTTAATACTTAAATTGTCTCTTTACAATTAGTAAAAGAATGCAAAGTGACATTTTATAACACCATTTTGACCTATTTTTCCTTCTTAAAAAGTACTTTGGCATTACGCTAAATAAGGCCTTGTCAAAATGTGCTGCTTGCTAGGTGTATGTTTGTGTGAAACCATTAGCTCCAAGTCCGGGTCTGCTTTTCCAGAACTGGCCTTGGTTTTCAACCTTGATTTTGAGGGCTTTGCATTTCTACCACTAGCCAAGCAGTTTAAAGTAAAATCTGACACGAATTTTAAGCACATAAGAAATATAGAAAAAAATGTTTGGTTTTTCTTGAAGCTTCAAACAACTGACCTTCTGGCTTTCACCAAATTGAAAAAAAAAAAAAAACTGAAAAATATGCAATGGAAAATATGGGTTTCTGCATGAATGGCTAATATTAATAATTAGAAGAAATCTTTATGTACAGATTTCTTTTTTTGATATGGTTGCACACTATGTGTGTGATCCTTTCCTTGAAAAGATATTTGTCAATTTTATAAAAACCCATTGCTGTAATAGCAACCCCACAGGACAGAGTAGAACTGCCCTATAGGGTTTCCAAGGAGTGGCTGGTGGATATGAACTGCCCACCTTTTGGTTAGTGGCCGAGCTCTTAACCACTTCGGCTTCTTGTATATATCTATATTTTAACAATTTGCACCTTTGTGCCAGGTAACATTTTGTTCTGTTACAACATAAGGCTGCTAGGGGTTGGAGTTCAGTCTATGGCACCTAACAACAACTAATACCTTTGTTAAACATTTAAAGCCATGAAAATGGATCCATATTTTTAATTTGCTTACATGATTTGTTTATTTTTATCACAGTTTATTAGAACGCCTGTGCCCTGTTGCAAAATTTTAAATGACCAAAGTAATGCATACCTCTATAAAGCACCATTTAGCTGAACACTGATTAACTAAACAAGAAAATCTTTTTTAAAAGACTCTTAAAGCTAATTCCAATGTAAATTTAAGTAATTAGAAAACAACGGGAACCCACAAATGATGGATATGTATATAATGTCAATTATATTAAGTCCGAAAACACTTAGAGCTCACGCTATTGACAGGCCAAATTCCTGGGATTAAAAATCACAAGATTTTGTGGCTCTTTTAACAGAGACTAGTAACTTTTTTTTTTTTTTTTTTAGTAACTAGGCATCTGGGAAGAGGAGGTGGGAGGTGGGGGTGGGGAAGGACTGACAGGACAAGTCTTGTCAGGAGCAGCAGGGATAAGCAGCTGTCATTATTTTTGGAAGCCTATCTCAATTTCAGGGGGTTATACCCGAAAAAAAAAAAAAAACCTAATGTAACTCACTGTCATGTGACTACCTTGCAAAACAGATTCTCTTGGTTGGCTACTAAACAATTTCTGAAGAGAATGCATTAAAAATATGTTTCAAACTACAAAATAAGGGAACAAGTGCCTTCCAGAGGCCGGCTGCTATGATTTACTCCCCAGGCAGCCCCTAAAAATTCAGTTTTTAAGCTGCGGAAACAAAAATCAGCATTTAAAGAGTCTTTGTATAATTCGATAGCCACACATCAACAGCCTCACCATCTTTACGGCGCTTTAGTATAAAAATTGCACTATAAAAAAAAATTGCACTGTATTTAAGTTTAATTTCTTATATGTTCCTTGAAATGCATACCACTCAGAGCATTTACAAGAAATAGCATAAAAACTCTTTTCATAGTTGAAAAGCAGAGATGTATCTTATTTTCATTGGCAGTTAGTGTGCGGGCCTACGTAACAGCTGTCTCAATAGCCACTAAATTAACGACATAAAATTGCAAAACTTCGGCGACTGTTCCCTGTGTGGAGAAACAGAAAAAAAACATGAAGACAGGCGCCTTGTCTAGGAATTGGAATTCCAAAATAGGCGTTTGATTGCCTGTTGGAGAATTCGTTTTTAATTATTTCATTTCAAACGTAACTGTCTTCCTTGAATGAGCGGTTGTATTTGGTTTGTCTTTGGAATACAATTTTTCCTCAAGATTCACGTGATACTTTACAAAGGCGCGAATGGCAAGGGAGAGCCTTGTGGTAGGAAAGGGTGAAATAAATCAGGGTAAATCAGGAAGAAGCGGATTTTTTTTTTTTTTCCTTGAGATCTCTTTCCCGCCTCTCCTCAGAGCCAGAGGAAGCCGAGGTGGCAGCGGTTTAGGCTTTATATCTAAGACAATAGCGCCGCTCGCCGCCACCCGCGCGGCTCAGAGCGCGCGCTCCTTCCCCACCCGAGCCTCTGTCTCATCTACCTCCTGCCACACCAATTCTCCTGCTCCACACGTTCCCCTGCCTCATCCGACACCCTGCTTAACGGTCCCTTTACCCCACCTGTGCCCCGCCCTACGCCACGGATGCCCCTGTCACACGAGTCCCCTTCCCACCTGCGCCCCTTCCCCTTCAGTCCCCCTGTCTCACTAGCTTCTCTGTTCCACGAATTGCCCCTGCCCTATCAGTCCCCTGCCCCTCCGGTTCTCTGACCCTCCAGTCTCCCTACCCTGCGGGTTCCCCTGCCCTACTAGCGCCCCTGCGGGAGTCGCGGCGACGGCGGTGGTGAAGAGCCGGCAGTTCAGCCTGAGCCTCCCGGGGCCAGCGGGCGAAAGCCGGGAGCGCTGCTGCCAGCCTTTGGACGCATCCCAGTGCCCTGCGCCCACTGTGCCCTGCACCCCCGGCTCTCAGGCCGGCCTGCCCCGGTCTCGCCTTCTCCCTGGCTGCGGCCCCCTCAGGCCTGTTTGCTTGTCCTCAGTCCCTGAGCCAGCCCCGCTCCCTCCTCCCGGCTGCTTCAACTGCCGTTTGCTTCCTGCGGTGTGTTTCTTTTTTTCCCCTCCTAAGGCTCCATCAAAGGTGGCTCTGTTATTGAAATATGAAGCCATTTCCTCTCCAAAATCCTTGGTTACTCAAGGCGGGAATCAATGGACCTATATACTCTCCCCGGAGTTATAAATAAATGTCTATTTGTTCAGGAGGCGTTTTCCCGTGTGTCCCAGCATCTTCCTCAGTGGTTATTTTCGGGGGGGGGGGGGGGATGTGTGTGTGTGTGTCTGCGAGAGCGCGTGCGCGCACCCTTTGACCATCTGGTTCTAATCCCGGGTATGGATCCATAACCCAACCCCACCCATCTTCTCTCCCCCTCGCATTCCTCACTCTATAAATAAATCCAGGTTCTTTGAGGTCTGTCATACAATAGCAGTTGTTTCTTAAGGAAGATTTAAACCTAATACTGATACTGAATCCAGTAAGCGGGGAAAATAGGCTTCTGGCAGTTGGGGTGGTAGGGCATCTCCAATTTTGGAAACTTTATCTGTTGTCATAACTGTCTCTCTACCTTGTTATCTTCAATCATCTTAGAGGCTGGCGGAAAGGCGGGAAAGAGAGGACCTCTTCTACCCTTGAATTTTCCTTTTAAGCACAGGCTTAAAAAAAAAAAAAAAAAAAACTAGGCGAAAATTGTCCTGGAGAGTCTGCCTCACACCGCTGCCCCACAGATCATCTCACTGAACCCCTTTACCCACCCACTCTGGACAGACTTAAGAGTGGTGAGAGTGCAGGAGGTGTGGTGTGGGTGGAGGGCTTGTGGTTGCAGCTGCCGCTTTTCCTGAACCCCAGAGCGGGACAGTCGGGGATCTGAGCAGAAAGGAAAGTCATCTAAGAGGCTGCTGTTTTACAAGGTCTGGGCACAGCGCTGCCCCTCCCTTCCTCCCTGAAGTTTGCATGAAGTGCACGTTAGGCTGTAATTAGGGGATCTGGTAGGAGAACTTGCCTGGTGACGCTTTGCTTTTCTTCTGCTCTTGGTGAGAAAGTGCCTCCTTCTTCCCAGGATCAGGACCTCTGCCATCCAGAGCCACAAAGAGACATTCTGCACACACACACACTCACACACGCGCACACACACTCTCCCAGAGACAAACTTAAGGTGAGGGGAAAGAGCGCTAGCTTCACTTGATCTCCAGGTTCCAACATCAGCAGGACTTGAGAGCATCTGCGCTTTCTGGATTTCAGGAAAAGGTAAAACTTCCATAATTTTGTTTTCCTCTTTGGGTCAAACTTTGGTGCCATAAAGCTTTCAGAAAACAATACATATCATTGTATATGTATACATTAAACTTTTTTTTAATTTTGGGGGGGTTTAGCATGACATCACAACATTTTCTTTTTAATTTTTAAGGTTCATTTTGTCAGATAAAGTACTGCATTGCAATAAACAGGCTTAGTCTAAATTTATGAAAAACATTAGCTCTAGTATCCAGGCTTTTTGCTAGTGCTACTGTGAATATGGTTGGTTCCTGGTTTCCAAGTGGTGACTTTTCCATCTGTATTTCAGCATTTTTATAGCACCTGAGATCAAAAAGAATAGTATAGGCTAAAGGAAGAGATGAGGACTGAAAATGTCCCCAGTCCAGATTTATGAGTTTTGTTTTAGGGGCTGTATTAGTTTATATGGGAAAAAAAGTTACTGCCGTCATATGTAATACCTGTTAGATTAACAGTCTTTGAGATGTTACCATTTTTGGTCCAGGTTTCTCTAGCTAATTATGAAATTAAAACCATAGAGTTCTGATGCATTTCTATGTATAACGATGTTGATGGATAATCTTCACGTGCTGAAAATTTGTTCAAAATCATAGTTGTTAAGATTACTTTTAAACATGGCTTAAAGGAATTATTTATATGTTGAGGCCGTTCACCACCCAAAGGAGACCTGAACTCTTTTGAACTTAGATGGAAGTTGTTTTCTTTCATTGAATATGACTGCTGTGTTCAAAATAAGACATTTTATTATTTGGAAAATAAGTTGTTTTATTTTCATTTATCACTGGAAAAATACATGAAGTGGTCAGTACATTTGGGAATTTTTAGGATGGAAAGTGTTCCTGTACATGTTCCAGTGTGATGTCATAAAATCAAACATACCGGCTGCCTTCTTGGAAGCTAACGGTTCTTAAGAGATGAAGCCTGTGAATTAATTTCTAAGTGAAATATAATATTTATTCATTACAAATGCAGTTTCTGGTAACCATTTCTATTTGATTATTTCAGTGCACTAAATTCACAGCAATTTTATACACACTTCAGTGACTTTAATATTTTAATGGAATCATGAAATAAGAATATTGTTCTACCAAAAATATATCACAGTTGCTCTCTGGATAACTTTTAGTGTGATACTTCATAATCTTCGCATCAGTTCTTAACTTTAGTTCTGTTTATTCAAATAAAAGCCGTTTTTTCCTCCCATTTAGTGAAACAGAATGTATGCCAAAGAACCATTGAGCCTTAAGTCTCTAATTAGTTTCGTGGAAACCCTGGTGGCGTAGTGGTTAAGTGCTATGGCTGCTAACCAACAGGTCAGCAGTTCAAATCTGCCAGGCGCTCCTCAGAAACTCAATGGAGCAGCTCTACTTTGTCCTATAGGATTGCAATGAGTTGAAATCTACTCAATGGCAATGGGTAATCAGTTTTGTACTATCTGTTCTTAATAATTTAATTGTTTCAGCAAAGAGAATGAGTCTACATATTTGGGTAATCTCTTCACCAAATTGCAAACAGTTTAAACATAGGAAAACTAGGTAAAGAGAGCTAATATTGCTTAAAGCTTACTAAGTGAGCAAGAGAAAACCAACAACTTCCAGAGATCACTGGGCCACAGGGGAATGTACCCAGAGGCTGGTACTTCTCACAAGAGTGCCCAGTAAACCTGGGCTTTCTATAAGGGACAGGAGAGGAACACCATGTTCTTATAAAGTGAGCCATTTATTTTCAGGAAAGCCCTGTCTCTCAGAGGAATGACTGACACTGTAATTTAGAAGTACTGAAGAGACTTTCACACAGAAGAATCAATTCATTATATCCCTAGTGGTTTCACTTCCTTTCCTTCCTTTGGGAGCAAGTAACACATCCAGGATAAATAGGCTCAGAGCCTGAAGAAGATACTTTATGAGTAAATGGTCTACTAAACAGTCCTGTCTTTTAGATTCTTGGGGTGTGGAATACTGGTATTTTCTGAGCAGTTGAAGAGGTCTTTAGAATCTTCAGGTAGAACTACACTTCATCTTTATAAAAATGAACAAGAGTCATATTCAGAAAACTGCCTTCTTCAGAAAACACAAGTTTTCTTTTGCCCATGGGTGCTTTATTTTCCATATTACATTTTTAAGATAATGGTATTCCCATCCATTAAAATTTCAACCGGATGCAAAGCAAATTTGAAAATCACTTTTATATGATGATCTTCTGTTGCTTCTAATTAATTTATGGACACCTTGCCCCCATTATTGGTAACCAAAGTACTTGGTCTACGTCGTCCGATAGGCTTAGCCTGTCGTTTAAAGATAACAAAACGAACTTGGGGAAATGTGGGGAGGGGTGAGGACCTGAACATACTTAGGATTTTAATCAATAATGTTTAAGGAGGATTAGAGGAAACAGCTGGTTAAACAAATATTAGGTGTAGAGTGGACGACGCGATGGTGTAAATTAATAATGCAGCTCTTTATTTACTCTAAGAATAGGAGGGTCTGTGGGCGTTTAATGCGTGAAACATGGTCCCTGTGTGCCACCTAGTGGATGCTTCAAAGGGTTTCTCACCAGCCTCATATTAAAAAATTCTGAGCCTTTCATTCAATTGGCATTTTTTGAACACTAATTATATGCCAGACTTTGTGGTAGGTGCTCAGAGTAGAAAATGTAGCAAAAGACTTTTATATAATTTAAAAATCAAAGCACCACGTATAGGTTTATTAAATACTCAATGCATTTAAAATCAGTCTACTCTTGAATTGCGCAGTTTACGGTCAGCTTTCTGTTTCCATGAGGGTACAGTTTAATAACCACACCTCAGTGTTAATACAGTATTCATTTTTTTACAGCGATGTCTTGACATAGTTCAAGGAAGGGTGGGGAGAGTTTGGCCATCTTGAATCACTGTTTGTAAAACTGGGACAAATTTTCTTAGAGTTTATTGTTACTGATTTTAAATGGATAATTACTAGCTTTAGAGGTTAGCAAACAGATATTAGTACATATTCTTTAGATTTTTTTATTATTAAATGGAAAAGAATAGTAGTAAAGATTGCTTTTCACACTCGGCTGCTAATCAAAAGGTAGGTGATTTGAGTACACCCAGTGGCAATGCAGAAGAAAGGCCTGGTGATCTGCTTCCAAAAAATCAGCCACTGAAAATCCTATGGAGCGCAGTTCTACTCTGACACACATTGGGTTGCCATGAGTTGATGCTGACTTGATGAGCTGGTTTAGTGAGGTATATTTTACAAACTATTCTCTCCAACACTAATAATGAGCATTAGAACAACATCTTCTATACCTATGGTGCAGTTTTGAAGCAGGAATCTTGCTTCCATTAAATTGATGTAATAGAAAAAATCCTAGACCAGGGCAATTACAAGGAAGACCAGTGTATGAGAAAAGCATTAGGGTATCACAGAAGATTAATTTATTTGAATATTGTGCTGGGAGTTTTGAAGAGCTGTTCTCTAGGAGATATATGAATTGTTACTCCAACTGGCTCTTTGCAAGGTATATGACTTAGTGGCATCCGTGTTAGCAAACCTGTATTAATTAAGACAAGTTCTGAAGATTGGGTTGTAAGATAAAATGTCTCAGTAAAAGGAAGAAAAAAAAGTTTGTTACTTGCTGAGCTCTAGAGGTGCAATCCACACATGGAGTTAGGTCTGTTGGCTCCGGATGGACATTTCCTATTCAGGGGACATTGGTTTTCCATGTGGCAGTGAGATCTACACTGTGAAAGACCTACATTGTGAAAGCTGTCCGCTATGTCCGTTTTCATTAACGCCACAAAATTATACTGATCAGAATTAATGGCTGGCATCAACACCATCAATTGTGTAACATCAGCATCCTATCTTAATTCTTATTTGCAATAGGTCATTATCCACCAGAAACAAGCCATTCTGTTAACAATTTCTTCCGATTATTCGGTCACTTAATCATTCTAGTGAGGGATTACCTAAAAATCAGAGGTCCTAAATGTAGATAATTAGTCATGTATTGGAAAACTATGTTACAAGAAGCTTTGATGGTTTCCAGTGATTTAATGATACTAGAACTCCACAGAAAGAACTAGTTAAACTCTCTGAAATGGCCCGATGCTAGTGAGTTCTTGGTTTTACTGTCATAGTTCCAAATGACAGCATCTCCCGGTTATGGACACACGGAAGATTGCTGGTATTGAAGAGTTTTGGGTATGTTCCTCAGATAACCCCAGGATTTTTTATACATATCAAGTGTTGCTGGACTATATTTAGTTTCTGCTCATTATTTAGCTTAACAGAGGGACATCTGAGATGAAGGTATTGCTAGACAGCCAGGAGGATAACCCCCCCCAAAAAAATCTCACAAACTAAGGTAGAAGGTCAGCAAAAAAGAGGAAGACCCTCAACAAGATGGATTGACACAGTGGGTGCAACAATGGGCTCAAACATAGCAACGATTGTGAGGATGGTGCAGGACCAGTCAGTGTTTCATTCTCTTGTACATAGGGTCTCTGTAAGTCGGAATTGACTTGATGGAACCTAACAACAACATCAAAAATAACTTAGAACATTTATTCAAGTTCAAGGGCTGGTTTTCAGTCTTATCAAGGTAACAGAAATGTCCACTTCTGTTCAACCTAACTTCATTCAAAGAGGACACAATCTACTTGATTGGTTACTGAATTCTAACTGTAGTGAATAATACCCAATTAAATAATATTTCAAATTATTATTGTGGTAAATCAGGGTTTTCCTAAAATGTTCACAAAGTTTAATGGATAATTCCTTGGCTAAGTTTCAACCATACTAGGTGAATTTTTCTCTTGGACTCTCTTATTTTGAATTTTGGGGGGTCGCCTAATTTGCTCATCAGTAAAAATCTATTGGGCATCTGCTATTTGCCAGGCACCATGCTAGCACTGTGTGCTGGTCTCTTCACTGTATACCATGGAAATCCATTCTAAAAAAAATCAGAAAGTCAACCCAGTGAAAATGAACCTGAAATATTGCAAGATCCTGAAGTGCACTTGGAATGACAACCAAAAGGGGCTCATCTCATGGTTTAAATATTAAGTGTATTTTGAGCATGCATCTTTTAAAATCATTGCCCCATGTTTGCTGTCTCCCTAGCTAGACGGACAAGAGCTGGTTTCTTGGTTGTGTGGGCTCAGTTAGGCCTGGGAGGGCAGCCCTGATATCCCAAAACCCTAGGAGGGCAAGAGTTCCAAAAATCTATTTGGATGGATAAGAAAAGGAAAATTTTCTTTGCACACAGTTGTTTTCCGTCAGTTTGCAACTAAAATTCAGATTGAACAAGAATGATTTAGTGCTAACCATTTGCACCAGGCACCGTGCTAGGTGTCACAGAGTAATTGTACTCAAGCAGTTCACAAGCTAGTGGAGGAGACGGATGAACACACATCATGAATCACTAGCAGAATTTGCCAGGTAGGTGAAGTTTGCCTTTCTAGTGTCCTGGGTCTCCTTCCTTTGCCCTTACCCAGCTTTTCCACCCTTCTCTACTTAACAAACTGAGACCCCTCCTGCTCTCACCCCTCACCCCGGAGCATCTGATACTTCTCTGGTTTATCCATTGCTTGAATGACTGACTACACTTCAGTGTGAATGAGTTTCACTCAGTGCATTTATGTTCTCAGCCTTTTATTTCTTTAGAATAAATGTTTTGTTCTCTGCTAAAAGAATTTGAAACATCTGCAAGCCTTCCCATCCTTACACCAAGGGGCGTGATTAAACCTGACTTAGTCCTCTATGGTTTTCAGTCTTGCAGTTATCCCCACTGTGAGAAGAGGGGTTCCCTTAAGGCCTGTTTCCAGAGACTTACAGGACTTTGGGTCTTGTTAACCACTGGCTTACTTTAGCTGAGCTTAATCAACCTGTCTTTCCATTCTTTCCCCCTCAATTCCTCAGGGTTTTACCCAGGTCACTTTTCAATTCTCTTTGCCTCTGGGGAAATCAAACCTGATCATTTGGAAGACCCCTGTACTGGTCTGTATGTATGAGTCATGATCAACTCAACGGCAATAGGTTTGGTTTTTTTGGTTTTCTTCAGTTGCTCTAATCTATGCTTCAAGTTTCTCTCATTCCTTCATTACAGTGCTTAGACCCTTGCCCCTGGTCAGGGAGAGCATTCGTAACTTCTTATATTCTACTCTTTTGAGCCCTCATGCTATCCCAAAGGTCCAGGTCTAGAGGGAGGGAACAGTGAGAATCCACTTATTTAGTCCAAAAACTCCTCATAGTGAAGGGGCTGAAAGTAGAAGACTGGGATATGTATGGGGGAAGGACAGGAATTAAACATTATGTTGAAAGTATGAGACAAAGACAACACCTTTTAAAAATATATGTTCAGGTATTTATGCGCAATTGATTTCAAAGAAATTTGGACATGGATGCTGATTATAGATACTGGACAACTAACTTTGAAAAAAAATTTGCTTTGCCTTTATAAAAGTAACACTAATAAGTGTCATTTGGTTAAACCCCTTCCCATTTTACACTTAATTAACATGCAGCTTCATGACTTAAAAACCAAACCAGTTGCCCTGGAGTCAATTTCAACTCATGGCCACCCCTAGTGTTTCGGAGTAGAACTGCACACCATAGGGTTTTCATTGGCTGTAATCTTGTAATGCCGTGAAAACCGTTTGCACCACCCAGGGACCTTTAGCGTAACGACTGTCATGTTTTATCAGGTGTTTCAAATTAATTTATATATTAATTTGATTAAGCCAATATAGTTTGGTGCTCTTGTAGGATACCAATACGGTGTTATAAAGATGTGCTTACCACTTTTTAATTGCTAGGACTGATGACCCTGATTTAGAGAGTTGGTTTCCTTCCCTGCTACCCACTCCTCCCTGCAGCCTTAAAGAAAGAGATCATTAGCCTACATCATTCACTGAGCTGGGGAATACGAATGTCTGACACTCAATAGGTGCCCTATAAATGATTACATAAAGAGGGGACAACTGACTAAGACTGGAAATATAGGAAGAAAAAAAGGTTATGGGTGAAAATGATAAGCCTAATTTTGGAAGTACCCATGGGACAGCCAAGTACTCATGGGAGTTAAATGTACATATGTAGAATAAAAATTTTAACTTTACCCAATGTAATTTGATCTTTTCCCTTGTTTTTTTGAGAGATAACATAAAATCCTTGGAATTTCCTGAGTAATTGAATTACTTTTGTTATCTAGCCTCCAAACCAGACCTGAGGGTTTGTATTAGAGTGAAGGCTGGCCTGATCAGAAAGACCACAGCATGGCCTGATATCAGCTGGCCTCAGGAGGGGTGTGGGTGTGGTACAATTCAGCCAATCATGCCTAGGCAATGAGGCCCCAATCGTGGTTACATGATGAAGCCAGTATAAACTCTGGACACAGAAACTCCATAGGCTTCCTGGTTGGTAAAAGGCATAGGTGCTTGTAGGAGAGTGGGGCACCCTTTTTGTGACACAGAAGCACCATGCTGGGGCCTTCCCAGGCCTGATCCTATGAATATTTTCATTTATATGTTTTTAGCTGTAATAAAACTCTAATCGTAAGTATAGCACTTTCTGTGAGTTGTTCCAGTGAATTATCGAACCCGAGAGAATAGTGGGAGGAAACGAGTCAGAAGTCAGGGGGGCTGGGAACCCCTGAGCTTATAGCTGGTATCCTGAAGGAAGAGTGAGAAAATCTTGAATCTGTAGCCATCAGATCAGAAGTGTGGGTGTCAAATGGGCTCCCAAGCTTTGTGGCTGCCCTCTGGAGTCTTAGGTCTACTTGACATTTTGGAGGACTGTGTCCCTTAACTTGTGAGCCCTGACCTAGCTCCAGGTGGTTGGGGCCAGAGGAAGAAGTGCTGCATGCTGCAGCCAGTGTCAAAATTGAACAGAAAAATGAAAAGAGAGGAGTTTGATTTATGTTGATTTAATTTTGATCCTCTCAGCATATTTGAAGCATAAGAGAGGAGCCATACTTGGAGACATAGTCTATGGCATTAAAATGGTATTTGAAAACATATGGAATAGGGAAGGAGATCATCCCAGGGAAAAACAAAGAGCAAAATAGTTGACCAAGAACCAAGGGAACCCTGGGAAAAATAGGTAAGAATGAATTCTGGCATTATTTAGACATGATATTAACCTTTATTTTATCACCTATAAGTGTTCACTGAACTGAATAACAGCAATGTTTTATTAATCCTTACATTTCACAGTACTAATCAGCCCTCTGCATATAGAAGGTGCCGGGCATGTTTGTTGAACTAAATAAAATCAAAAATGGCATTTCCGATCCTTACTTCTCTAATGACAGATTTTCATAATGATAGCCCTGAGGTTGGGTAAGACCCCAATATGTCTGAATTGTAGTTATTCATTCAACTTTGTCCAATACTGAGCTAACTTTAAATATATGTTGCTGCATTTTGTTGTTTAAAACTCAGTAATCAATGTGTGGTATAGATGGTAATTCACCAGAGTACTTGATTAACCATAGTCCGTGTTGTTTAGCTTAGCACATAAATGAGTTTGCCACAGAATGCAGCCTAGTTATAGTCCATTTGTAATTAGTTCCTTGATCCTGAAGACTTCTAAATCTTAGGTCAGATTTGGAGTCCATAATCTTGGATTTCTCTGGTTTCCTCAGCAACTTACTTTTTTTTAGGGCCCCTTCCCCTGGCCGTCCCACTAGGGTTGCCAGATAAAATACAGGTCGCCCAGTTAAACCTGATTCAGATAAATATTAAATACTCGAATAATGTTTTGTACAAATATGCCTCAAATATTCCATGGGACATATTTATCCTAAAAAAAAAAAAAAAAAGAAAGAAACTACTTGTTGTTTATCAGAAATTCAAATTTAACTGGGTGTCCTGTGCTCTTTTTTTGCTAAATCTGGCAACTCTACTCTCCTCCTCAAAGTTACTGTACCTAGACAATGCCAAATAAAAATTTCTCCATGAGACTTCTCAACATTTCCCTTTTAAAATCCAACAAATGAAGTTACTGAATTTATTCTCGTGAGATAAATAAAATTGCCTAACTAAAATACATCAATCAAGATGCAAATTTATAGAACATTTTTAGCTGTGGTTTTGTATACCCGCAACAATGGACTCAAACACATCAAAGATCGTGGAGATGGCACAGGACAGGACAACAATTTTTAAGGTCGCCACGAGTAGGAGGCAACTGTACAGCAACTAACAACATAAAAAAAAAAAACATAATATACTGATAATTATCCTAAGACTGCCATAAAATGTGTATCCATTAGTGGCTATGGTTTTATTTTATCTAAGATATTTTTCAATAATTTACATGTCAAAAAATTAAACTTTTTAATTTTCAGTTTTTCATTTGGCCGTAATGGTAGGATAGAAATATTTTTTAAATGAAAGCATATACATATAGAAAAAAAGTATATATGTATTTATATATATATATACAAAAAAAATTTTTTTTTCTTTTTAATACACAGCAGGTATAAACTCATTCTAGCTGCAGAATACCTACAAGGGATCGTTTTTTTCCCTTGATAATTACATCTTATAATGTAGGTGTGCTGCCACCTTGTGACATTTTGAGATATTACTCCATTTAAGTCAGTTCATTAACATACTCTTCCAAATTCACCAGATTGACAGTTTGGCCAATGTTAAAATTATTTCTCATACGCTTAATATTTTGCATTTTACCCCCAAATTCCACATATTTTAATACTGAGAAAGTCTTGTCAATTATGAAAGTATTTAATGCAAATATTTTCTAAGAACCCAACAAGCCATTGCTGTTGAGTTGATTCCGACTCATAGCAACCCTATAGGACAGAATAGAACTGCCCCGTAGGGTTTCCAAAGAGTGGCTGGTGGATTCGAACTGCCTGCTTTTTGGTTAGCAGCTGAACGCTTAACCAGTTCACCACCAGGGGCCCATTTGCAGCCGTGGTGGCACAGTGGTTAAGAGCTTGTCTGCTAACCAAAAGGTCTGCAGTTTAAATCCAACAGCAGCTACTTGGAAACCCCATGAGGCAGTTGTACTCTGTCCTGTAGGGTCGCCGTGAGTTGGAATTGACTCGGCGGCATCGGGTTTATTTTCTAAGAAGCATGCCTATTAAAAAGATTTTCTAGATGCGTACTCAACAGTCGTTGCTTATGGTGAACAAGAACTAAATCACATTGTCAAGGAGTCTGGAGAGATGAATATTTTTAACTGGTGTTTTTGTACCTTGAGCAAATCACCATCTTTATGTTAAATTTTTCCCTTCCTTAGGAGACAGTATTACCTGTACCAGAATAAAACCCATTGCTTCCCAGTTGATTCCGACTCGTAACTATCCTATAGGACATTGTAGCATTGTCCCATAGGGTTTCAAATGCTGTAATCTTTATGGAAGCAGACTGCCACATATTTTGTCCGTGGAGCAGCTGGTGGGTTCCAAACTCTGACATTTTGGTTAGTACCTGAGCACTTAACCACTGCACCACTAGGGCTTCCTTATACTATAATAAAAAAACCCATGCTGTCGAGTCAGTTCTGACTCATAGTGACCCTATAGGACAAAGTAGAACTGCTCCATAGGATTTCCAAGGAGTGGCTGATGAATTCAAACTGTTGACCTTTTTTTGATTAACAGCTGTAGTTCTTAACCACTGATCTACCAGGGATCCTTGTACCATAATAAAAAAAAAAAAAAAAAATAGGTAATAAAAATACATATTCAATTAGCCAAACGAATGAATGACTAAATACAGTTTTTTAGCCAAATAGTCTTCAACCACAATAAGTTTATCTTTTTTGACTCTTTTATGACTGTTTCATTGCATTTTTTTTATATATATAATTTTGTTTTGGTAAAAGATTTTATATTAACACTAGTGTTTGTATAACAATCATCTGGAGTTCATGTAAAAACAACATTGAATGTTATTTTATGATAACAGCACAAACTATGACTATTGTTTGAAATTCAATGTTTTTGGATAAAGTTTCCAACTAGGTTTTTTCCCCTCCACAGAATTTCTCTCATAAAACGTTATGTCTATGTTGAAAGCAGCCATTCAAAAATAAAGTGGGGCCTAAAAATGAAGGCTTAAAAAGTAAAATTCACACTAAAATAAATCAACTTTAGAAATTAAAGATATAATGAAAATCTGTAAGTCTGTGCTTCCTTGAGGACAAGGGATATATCTTTACACAATTCTCTTTCAATCACTTAGCATAAAGCCAGGCTTGGAGATAAGGGAAAGAATGTCAGGGAGATTTGTCAGATGGCAAAAAGAAATGCACAAAAAAATGAGTGCATGGAGAGCTGAGAGTTAAAAAAAAAAAAAAAAAGCTCACCTCTGAGAAAAACTGATTTAAACATTGTATTTTATGGAATATGATCTTGAATACTCTCTTTCATTTCAAGTTCATGTCCATTATAGCTTCAATAAACACCAGTTTTTAATATGGTTGTAATTTCTTGTTGTAGTCAGAAAAATGTCAATAATTATTAATGGTCTTTGGACCACAGAAAAGTATAAGCATATCAGTAAGAATGCTTTAGGCTGCAAGTGAGAATATTAATTAAAAGTAGCTTTTAAAATAAAGGTTTTTTGACAACACATCTCGAGGAAGGTAGATTCAGTTTGATTATTTCAACAGCACAATTATGTCAAGGATCATGTTGTAAAATTCAACTCTCTTGGCCTTTCCCTTAAGACTTCAAGATGACTGTCATAACTTCAAAAATTATATTCTCCCTGACAAAGTCCAAAGGCATAAAGGAGTGGGAGAATTTTCTCCTCAAGCAGCTTTGTTTTGTATTCAATGAAGAAAGCCTTGCCAAAGCCCCTAATATACTTATTCATGTATCTTATTTGCCAGGTCACATATTCATATCTAAATCAATCACTGGCAAACTAAATGTGATACTGTAGCTTATATCAATTTTTTAGGCGCCCCATATCTGAATAAAATCAAGTTCTGTTAGCAAGGAAGAGATAGAAGTTGCTGCTAGATAGACAACCAACAATATTTGCCATGGGAGTTTCTGGTATGTGTAACAGCTTGCTGCAAATCTATCCTTCTGAAACAGGCAATTAGAAAAAACAGACAACTGTTAATTATGGAAAAGCACATTGAGGTGAGCCCAACCTTGAGTACAGATAGCTTTTTCCCCAAGGGCATGATTGATTCTGAAGTGTAGACTGAGGTCTAATATTACTGAAGGGACAAAAATCAGAGTTCAGGTTCTGCCAAGTAGGAAGGGCTCTGAAAAATACCCCCAGCCACATCATAAAAATAAGTGCACCAGAAAACACATATACACACACACACAGAGTCCTCAAAAGACAGATTACCAGCTTCCAATTAGCTTAATTATTGATTAGATTAAGGTTATTTCTTAAATGCCTTCCAGAAGTCAAATTAATCTTTTTTGGGAGACAATAACACTGTCTAGAACCTCAAAATGTCTCCTCTACACTTTTTTTTCATATACAATATCTGGCATTCTGTCTAAAATTATCCAGCATACCTAGAGACAGGAAGAAATGAACAAGAACAAACAAAACCCAAGAAAACAGAAACAGACCAATATAAGATCCAAATATTAGCATTATCGGATGCAGACTTTATGCTATTACTATGCCTAAGAAATTAGATGCTAAGATAATTTCAGTAGAGAACTGGAAACTACCAAAAAAAAAAAAAGAAAGAAAGAAAGAAAAGATCCAAGTGAAAATTCTAGATCTGAAAAAAAATAATAACTGAAATTAAGAAACTCTCAGTACTTGAGTTTAAGAAAACCGTAGACATACCAAGAAGATAACTGGAAGATAGTTTAAAAAGTAAAAACTGAGATAAAGGATGAAAAATAGTAAAAAAAAAAAAATTTCAAAGACATGCGGGATATATATATATTGGCATCCCAGAAGGAGAAAAAAGAGCAAATGGGGCAGAAATAATATTTGAAGAAATAATGGTCCATGACTTCCCATAATGTCATCAAGCCGCAGATTCAAGTAGCACAAAGTCCAAATAGGATAAATTAAAACACATGCACACAGGCACATCATAGTGAAACTGCTAACAAGAAAACAAAGAGAAATAATTAAAAGTATCCAAAATTAAAAGATTGCAGAACAACTAACAAGGAGCAAAACTTTCTAGTTGGAAAGTTTACTTTTCTCCCTACTTTAGAAAATGCCAAAAATCAGTAGGTGGGGTTGACTATGTTCTGGGTGGCTCTTAGCTGCTTGGCTTGCTTTCTCTGAGAGCCAAGTCTACAAGCCTAGAGGGATATGGTTGCACTCAGTTCCCTGAAGGGACTCAGCTGAGACAATCTTTACTGGTGATTCAGTTCCTGCAGTCTGTTTTCAGATGCTATATAGTCCTATTGCTATCTGGAAAAAAACCTGGAAACATTTTAAGATATTCAGACCCCTCATTAACATTTTCTAGTGTTATTTTAAATTACAAACAGGAAATAAACATAATGATTGGGAAGTTTCCGATTTCTACAGGATATTTTACAATGTTACAACTATTTATTAAAGGCACTGAAAGGCAGGCCTTGATAGCCAAAGTAAACACAAATTTATGACATGGCTTCAGATAATTAAAATCTCCAGAATATCTGTCTTCTCGTACCAAGCATACGTGCAGTTCTATGCCTTGAATTCTTTGCTCATGCATTACTCTCATTCGGAAATCCCTTTCCACTTTATGCCTGCCACCTGAAATATGGCTTATGCTAGCGTCACTAATATAACGTCTTGTCTAGGCAACCTCGAGTTGTACCCCTAGCTGGAATTAGTCACTTTTTTTCCAGTTTACTCTTACTTTTTATTTGCACCACCATTACTTATTATACTTTTCTATATGTTAAACCAAAAAATCAAACCCACTGCCGTCGAGTCGATTCCGACTCATAGCGACCCTATAGGACAGAGTAGAAAACTGCACCATAGAGTTCCCAAGGAGTGCCTGGCGGATTTGAACTGCTGCCCTCTTGATTAGCAGGCGTAGCACTTAACCACTACAGTACCATGGTTTCCTTCTATATGTTAGACTGTAATTAATTGTTAAATGTATTTATTTCACTAATTTATAGCCTCCCTGTTAGTAGATTTTTTGATCCATCGTTATGTCCCTTAGAGTTCTGAGCTGAATGGTTTGATTTGGAATCATAGAGTTCAAAGAAACCCAGCATGTTCCAACATCCCACCCACCATAGGAATCTCTTGTGAACCATAATTAGCTGATGTTTGTTGATCTGCTTCAACACCTGCGGTGGCAGAAAGCGCTGTGTATTTCACAGGGCAATTCATTTCACTTTTACATGACTTATCAGGAAGTTCTTCCTGATGTTGTGCAAAATAGCTTCCTATAACTTCTTTCCATTTGTCCTAGTTTTGCCCTGTGATGCTTTATGGAATAAATTGAAAATCTTCCCAAGGTCATATTTAGGCAATTTATTTCTAAATGCAAGACATTGTATTTTTTTTTTGTTTTGGATTGAATTGTGCCCCCAGAAAATACATGTTAAAGTCCTAACCCCTGGTACCTATCGTTGTCACCTTATTTGGAAATAAGGTCTTTGCAGATGTAATCAAGTTAAGATGAGGGCATACTGAACTAAGGTGGGCCCTCATCAAGTAGGAAAAAAAAAAAAACCTGTTGCCGTTAAGTCGATTCCGACTCATAGCAACCCAGTATGACTAGCGTCCTTGAAAGAAGAGAACAGACACAGATGGAAGATGACCCTGGGAAGCCGAAGGTAGAGATTGGAGTGATGCTGCCTCAAGCCAAGGAAACCAGGGGCTATCAGAGCTGAAAAAGGCAAGGAAGGACTCTCCTCTAGAGTCTTCAGAGAGAGCACGGTCCTGCCAACACATGATTTTGGACTTCTAGTCTTTAGACCTGTGAGAGAATAAATTTTTGCTATCTCAAGCCACCTAGTTTGTGGTATTTTGTTACAGCAGCCCTGAGAAACTAATACGATTTTGTTCTGTAAAATTTTATTTTGGACACATCGTTACAAATACTGCACAGCATTTTTATTTCTTTTAGCTTCTGAGCCACATTGCAATTACTCATAGGACTAACTTTATAGCCCATGTACAGACTTTGAGCCTTGAAGCTCTAAGACCAAAAGGAAAACCTCATTTGCATTAACATGACTTGAAAGTAAGCTTCCTGACTGATAGCGCTAACAGAATTATAGGAATGAATAAGATAATGTCCTTGTCACAGGGAAGGTCTTCTTTTATTAAACAAATAGCTAGTACACCAGAGAAATGGAAGATAAATGTCAACGCAGAGTTGGAAACTAATTCTGAAAACAGAAAGCATTGATCATCTTATAGTGACTTTATTTCATTATGTATTGTTGCAATTTCAAATCAATCTTCAGAGAGCAGAATGAGAAAAGTACTGTACCATCATTAAATATCTGTGTCTTAAAACTGTTAGATCATACCCAAATTTGAAACCTAGCTTTGTCTAATAGTTGTTATTAATGGTGATGCATTAGCTATACAAAAGGTAAAACAAAATCATTTAAAGATGTCAAGGTCTAAACGTTAAATGAAAATACCAGCTTACTGTAATTGGTAGAAACAAAATATAATCTTGATTTGCATTATTGTGGATTCTTTACAAAAATGTTTTTTCCCCTCTCTCTCCATCCCTGCATGCCCTGCACCAGGGTGACAATATCCCTACTAAAGATGACAGGTGAAAAATCTGTGACTCCTGCATAATCTAAATTCGGAATGGTGACGGATTTTAAATGTGCAATAGCTGTCACCTCAAACTGATGGATGGGAAGAGGTCATTGAGGGATGAGACATCTGCATTACCTGTGATGCTCTGTTCCCCATTTTGTAAAAAAACCTTTTGGTTTCTACACTGTACAGTAGTAGATAAGCGTAGTTTTAAATAAAGCATTTGTTTTGACCTATCATAAGGAGGGATTCCAATATTCTGCTCTGAAAGTAGAAGTGTAGCTTGATTTATGTTCTTGCTGTGGCTGATGTTTTTGCTGTTAGCAGCCATCGAACTGGCCCCCAACTCGTGGGGGCCCCATGTGTCACAGAGTACAACTATTCCATAGAATTTTCTTGTCTGTAATCTTTACAGAAGCAGATGACCAGGGCTTTTATTTCCCTGGAGCTGCTGGGTGGATTTGAACTGCTAACATTTTGGTTAGCAACCAATTGTAAACCGCTTATGCAACCCAGGCTCCATCTTAATTGGTTATTTATTGAACCTATTTTCCTAAATTATGGAGTGGGCTTGATTTAATATTAAGTATATCAGAAATTAGTTATTTGTTTTACACATTTCATTTATGTAACAGAATGTTCCCGTAACTCACAAATCTGAGTTTTTGTGTATAAGTAAACAGTACCGGAAGTTTAAGTTTGAATCTGATAAGACCATCTTCCTTCCTCTGTGTCCTGGTATACAGCTGAGAAATTTAAGCACATATAACATGATTAACAGTGTATTGACTGCCTGTGAAGTTTAGATATAGGCATAGTTGCATTAGAGTTCTTCCGAGTGCTTATCAATCTTTGGCTCTAAAAGATTGCCCATGAGCACAGTAACTCTCTACACAACCCATAGGATTTCTCCTGAGAGTAGAACAAAGCTTCCTGGGCCATGGTGGGAGTGAGAATTGAGGTGAACTTTCTGAAGAACAATTTAGCAATACGTATCAAATACATTTTTAATTTATGTATTTTTAACTCAGTAATCTCGCTTCGTAGAATTTAGACTAAGAGAAGAATTAGAGATTTTTACAGATTTGCCTACAGTGATATAAAAATGTTGTTTCATTATTGGTAAGACCGTATACTTATCCAAAAATAAGTCATTGTTTAAAACAATTTTGGTATACACATTCAATAGTGTAATGTGCAGGCATTAAAAATGATGTGGAAGAGGACTCAATGAAATAGAAGGATGCCCATCACATATTCAATTAAAAAAATCAGTTTTCAGAAGAGCATACAATTTTGTTCCATTTTGGTGAAAAGTATAAAACCATTTATATTTAACTGAAATGTTTGGAGTATATACAAAAAAATGCAAAAAAAAAAAAAGACAGTAATTTGATTGGAGGCCTTATAGATGGTTGTATTTTTTTAAATATTTTTATTGAAATATAATTGACATATAATAAACTGTGTATGTTCAAAGTATACAAATGATCAATTTTGTATATGTGGACACTTGTGAAATCACCACCACAGCCAAAAAGCGTCCTAGCATCCCTTTGTGATCCTTTCCACTGCCCCCTCTCTCTTCCCCAGGGTGACACTGATCTGCTTTTTCTATAGATTAGTTTGAACTTTCTAGAAATGTATGAATAAAATCATTAGTATGCATTTTTTAACCTGGTTTCTTTCACGCAGCATGGTTATTTTGAGATTCATCCATGTTGTTGTATGTATCAATAATGCGTTCTTTTAAATGCGAATAATACTCCGGTTTGTGGATATACCAAATTTGTTTATCATTCACCTGTCGATGGACATTTGGCCTATTTCCAGCTTGAGACAATTACAAATGAAGCTGCTATCAACATTCGTGTACAAGTCTTTATATGGCCGTAGACTTTCATTTCTCTTTAGTAAAAACATTAGAGTAGAATGGCTGAGTGATTCGGTAGGTGTTGTTTAATTTTTTATTTAACAGCCATACAGATTCCAAAGAGATTTTACCATGTTACAATCTCCCCAGCGGTAATGAGAGCTTCAGTTGCTCCGCATTCTCCCCAGCACCTGGTATGACTCACCTTTTTAGTTGTTGGCATTCTATTAGGCATGTAGTGATATCTCATTGTGCTTTAATGCTCATTTCTCTAATAACTAAGCATATTTAGCATTTTTTCATCTCCGTCTTTGTACCCTTCTTTGGTTACATGTCTATTCAAATATTTTGTGCACTTTTTAAGTAGCTTTTTTGTTCTCTTACTGCTTTTGAACTGTTCTCTATACATTCTGGATGCAAGTTCTTTGTCAGAGATGTGCTTTAGAAATTTTTTCTCCCAGTCTGCAGATTGTCTTTTCATGCTCTTCTTATCAGTGGACTTTTGAAGAGTACAAGCTGCTAATTACAATAAAATCTATTTCTCATTTTATGTATTTATTTTTTAATGGATCATGCTTTTGGTATTGTAACCTGGAAATCCTTCCATATCCCAAGGGGACAGAAATTTTCTCCTTTGATTTTTTTCTGGAAGTTTTAGATTTTAAATTTAGGTCAGTGATCCATTTTGGGTTAATTTGTTGTATATGGGTGCAAGGTATGGATTGAAGTTCATATTTTTGGATATGGATATTCCATTTTCCCAGTACCATTTGTGGAAAACTATCCTTTCTCCACTTAACTGCCTTTGCATCTTTGTTAAAAATCAACTGACCATGTATGTGTGATTTTATTTTTGGACTCTGTATTCTGTTCCAATGATCTATTTGTCTATCTCAACGCAAATACCACACTGTCTTGATTATCGTAACTTTATAGCGAGTCTTGAAGTCAAGTAGCATAAGTCTTCCAACTGTGTGTTCATTTTCTAAATTGTTTTGTCTATTCTTGGTTATTTACATTCCCATGTTAATTTTAGAATCACCTTGGCAATTTCTGCAAAAGGATTTGCCAAGATTTTGATTAGGAATACGTTGAATCCAGAGATCAAATCGGAGAGAATTGATGTCTTAACAATACTGGGGTTTCATCTATGAACACACCATGTTGTTGTTGTTGTTACGTATCAGCCAGTCAGTTCTGATTCATAGCAACCTGGTTAGAGGCCGAGTGCTTAACAGTTGTACCACCAGGGCTCAGAACACACCGTTTCTCTCCTTTTGTTTATGTGTCCTTTAATTTACGTTAGGAATATTTTGTAATTTTCAGTGTACAAATTTTCCATATCTTTTGTCTGATTTCTCCTTCAGTATTTCATAGTTGATGCTATTGTAAGTGGACTTGCTTAAATTTGAATTTCTGGTTATTCAATACCAGTGTATAGAAATGAAATTGATGTTTGCACATTGATCTTGTAACCAACAACCTTGCTAAACTCTGTTATTTGGTAAAACGGCTTTTTGTAAACTTCATATGATGTTCTGTGTAGACAATCATGTTGTCTGTGAATAGAGTTTTAAATCTTCCTTTGCAGTTTGGAAGCCTTCTATTTCTTTTTCTTGTCTCTAGGCACTATCTGGAAACCCCAGTATAATGTTGAATATAAGTGGTAAGAGCAGATATGCTTTCTATGTTTCCGATCTCAGAAGGAAAGAATCCAGTGTATTTACCATTAAATATGATGTTAGTTGTGCACTAGACATAAAAAAAATAGATGCCTTTTATTGGACTGAGTAAATTGTCTTCTATTCCTATTTCATTGTTAGTGTTTATTAGGAAAGGATATTGGATTTTGTCAAATGCTTTTCCTACATCTATTGAGATGGTTATATATCTACACACTTATATATCTGGATTTATATATGGAGTCCCTGAATGGTGTGAATGGTTAACGTGCTCAGCCGCCAACTGAAATATTAGAGATTCCAGTCCATCCAGAGGTGCCTCAGAAGAAAATCCTGGCCCCAGCAATTTGGTGACTCAGGGAGTTTGGATGTGTGCTGGGTGAGGGCTGTGGGGACCATGGTCTCAGGAAACATCTAGCTCAACTGGCATTTGTTTATGCAAATATAGTTAACTACAAATTCAATTTCTTTAATAGATATCAGGCTATTTGAGTTGCTTATTTTATGTGTGTGAGCTTGGGTAATTTGTGTCTTTTATAAAATTTGACCATTTCATTTAATTCATTGAATTTATTAACGTTTTCATATTATTTTCTTATTGTTTACATCTTTAGAATTCGTAGTGATCTTACCTTTTTCATTGATGGTATTGATAATTGGAGTCTTCTTTGGATATTTTTCTTCTTTTCTAATATGAGTGTTTAAACTGTAAATTTTCCCCTAAGTACTGCCTCAAAGCCATCCCAGAAATTTAATATGTTGTGTTTTCATTTTCATTTAGCTCAAAATAGCTTTTAATGTTCCTTTTGATTTCTTTTTTTGATCTTTGGCTTATTTAGAAGTTCATAGTTTAGTTTTCAAATATACAGAGATTTTCCATATATCTTTTTGGTTTTGATTTCTAATATAATTCTATCATGTTCAGACAATACCCTTTGCATGACTTAAATCCTTTTACATTTTTGAGACTTGTTTTTTGGCCTGGAATATAGTTTTTCTTGGTAAATGGTCAGTATACACTTGAAAAGAATGTGAACTCTGGTGTTGTTAAGTACAGTGTCCTATAAATATCAATTAGATTAGGTTGGTTTATTGTGTTCAAGTCTTCTATACACTTACCGATTTTGCTGTCTACTCATTCTGTCAATTATTCATAGAGGGTTCTTCGAATATTTCCTTACAGTTTTATCAGGTTTTACTTTGTGTATTTTAAAACTCTGTTACTATGAGCACAGAATTTTAAGATTGTAATGTTCCTCTTAATAATTTGTCCCTTTCTCATTGTGAAATGAACTTTTCTGTCAGTATTTTTTATTCCCAAATCTACTCTGTTTGATTTTAGTATAGCCTCTCCAGTTTCCTTTTGATTAGTCTTAGCATATCTTTTTCCATCCTTTTACCTTTAATCTAGTCATTTCTCTTTTATTTAAGCTCAGTGTCTTATAGGCACCATATAGTTGGATCTTTCTCTCTAATCTGTCAATCTCTACCTTTTAATTAGGAGTGGTGGACCATTTACACTTTTTTTTTCTTTTAATTGTGCTTTAAGTGAAAGCTTACAAATCAAGTTACTTTCTCATACAAAAACTTATATACACCTTGCCATATACTCCTAGTTGCTCTCTCCCTAATGAGACAGCACACTCCTTCTCTCCATCCTGTATTTCCGTGGCCATTCAGCTAGCTTCTGTGCCCTTGGCCTTCACATCTCCTGTCCAGACAGGAGCTGCCCACTTAGTCTCTACTTGATCAAAGAAGCACACTCCTCACCAGTATCATTTTCTATCTTATAGTCCTGTCCAAGCCCTGTCCGAAGAGTTGGCTTTGGGAATGGTTCCTGTCTTGGGCTAACAGAAGGTATGGAGACCATAACCTCTGGGGTCCTTCTAGTCTAGTCAGACCATTAAGTCTGGTCTTTTTATGAGAATTTGAGATCTGCATCCCACTGTTCTCCTGCCCCTTCAGGGATTCCCTGTTGTGTTCCGTCAGGGCAGTCGTCAGTTGTAGCCAGGCACCATCTAGTTCTTCTGGTCTCAGAATGATGTAGTCTCTGGTTTATGTGGCCCTTTCTGTTTCTTGGGTTCATAATTACCTTGTGTCTTTGGTCATCTTCATTCATCTTTGCTCCAGGTGGGTTGAGACCAATTGATGTATCTTAGATGGCCACTCTCCAAAATGGAATGCAGAATATTCTCTTTATAGATTTTATTATGCCAGTTGACCTAGATGTCCCCTGAAACTACTGTTGCCAAAACCCCACCCCTGCTATGCTGGCCTTTGAAGCATTTGGTTTATTCAGGAAACTGCTTTGCTTTGGTTTAGTCCAGTCGTGCTGGCCTCTCCTGTATTGTGAGTTGTGTTGCCCTTCACCTAAATTAGTTCTTGCCTACTATCTAATTAGTGAATCCCCCCGTCCCTCCTTCCCTCCCTCCCTCCCTACTTCCCCCTTCTTGTAACCATCGAAGAATATTTTCTTCTTTGTTTAATCTATTTCTTGAGTTCTTATAATAGTGGTCTCATACAATACTTGTCCTTTTGCAACTGACTAATTTCACTCAGCATATGTCTTCCAGACTCCTCCATGTTATGAAATGTTTCACAGGTACATCGATGCACAATTCCATTGTGTGAATCCGTTGATGTGCACCTTGATTGCTTCAATCTTTTTGCTGTTGTAAACAGTGCTGCAATGAACATGGGTGTGCATATATCTGTTCATGTGATGGCTCTTACTTCTCTAGGATATATGCCAAGGAGTGGGATTGCTGGATCATATGGTAGTTCTATTTCTAGCTTTTTAAGAAAGTGCCAAATTGATTTCCAAAGTGGTTGTACTATTTTACATTTGCACCAGCAGTGTATAAGTGTTCCAGTCTCTCCACAACCTCTCCAACATTTATTATTTTGTGTTTTTTGGATTAATGGGTGCCTTGTTGGAGTGAGATGGAGTCTTATTGTAGTTTTGATTTCCATTTCTCTAAGGCTAATGATTGTGAGCATTTCCTCATGTATCTGTTAGCTACCTGAAAGTCTTTTTTAGTGAAGTGCCTATTCATATCCTTTGCACATTTTTTAATTGAGTTATTTGTCTTTTTGTAGTTGAGTTCCATCATCTTTACCATTTTAGATTTTATATTTAGGTCTTTGATACATTTTGAGTTAGCTTTTGTGCATGGTGTGAGGTATGGGCCTTGTTTCATTTTTTTGCAAATGGGTATACAGTTACGCCAGCACCATTTCTGAAACAGACTGTCTTTTCCCCATTTAACAGCCTTGGGCCCTTTGTCAAATATCAGCTGCTCATATGTGGATGGATTTATGTCTGGATTGTCAATTCTGTTCCATTGGTCTATGAATCTGTTGTCATACCACTACCAGGCTGTTTTGACTGCTGTAGCGGTATAATATGTTCTAAAATCAGGCAGTATGAGGCCTCTCACTTTGTTCTTCTTTTTCAGTAATGCTTTACTTATCCAGGGCCTCTTTTCCTTCCATATGAAGTTGGTGATTTGTTTCTCCATCTCATTAAAAAATGTAGGTCTCTTTTGGTTTCTTGCAGTAGAGTCTTGTAGTTTTCTTTATATAGGTCTTCTACTTCTCTGGTTAGATTTATTCCTAAGTATTTTATCTTCTTAGGGACTATTGTAAATGCCATTGTTTTGGTGATTTCCTCTTTGATGCTCTCTTTGTTGGTGTAGAGGAATCCAACTGATTTATGTATGTTTATCTTGTATCTTGATACTCTGCTAAACTCTTCTATTAGTTTCAGTAGTTTTCTTGAGGATTCTTTAGGTTTTTTTGTATATAAGATCATGTCATCTGCAAACAGAGATGCCTTTACTTCTTCTTTACCAATTTGGATGCCCTTTATTTCTTTATCTAGCCTAATAGCTCTGGCTAGGACTTCCAGCACAATGTTGAATAAGAGTGGTGATAAAAGGGCATCCTTGTCTAGCTCCTGTTCTCAGGGGAATGCTTTCAGTCTCTCTCCACTTAGGATGATGTTGGCTGTTGGCTTTGTATAAATACCCTTTTTTATGCTGAGGAATTTTCCTTCTGTTCCTATTTTGCTGAGAGTTTTATCATGAATGAGTGTTGGACTTTGTCAAATGCCTTTTCTGCATCAATTGATGAGATCACGTGGTTCTTGTCCTTTGTTTTATTTATGTGATGGATTACATTGATTGTTTTTCTAATGCTGAACCATCCCTGCATACCTGGTTTGAATACCACTTGGTCGTAGTGCATTATTTTTTTGATATGTTGTTGAATTCTATTGGCTAGTATTTTGTTGAGGATTTTTGTGTCTAAGTTCCTGAGGGACATTGGTCTGTAATTTTCTTTTTTTGTGGAGTCTTTACCTGGTTTTGTCATCAGGGTTATGCTGCCTTCATAGAATGAGTTTGGAAGTATTCCATCCTTTTCTATGCTCTGAAATACCTTTAGCAGTAGTGGTGTTAACTCTTCTCTGAAAGTTTGGTAGAATTCTCCAGTGAAGCTGTCAGGGCCAGGGCTTTTCTTTGTTGGAAGTTTTTTAATTACTTTTTCTATCTCTTCTTTTGTTATGGGTTTATTTAGTTGTTCTGCCCCTGTTTATATTAGTTTAGGTAGGTAGTGTGTTTCTTGGAAATTTGTCCATTTCCTCTAGGTTTTCAAATTTGTTAGAATACAACTTTTCATAGTACTCTATTATGATTCTTTTAATTTTAGCTGGGTCTGTTATGATATCGCCCATCTCATTTCTTATTCGGGTTATTTGCTTTGTCTCCTGTTTTTCTTTTGTCAGCCTGGCCAATGGTTTATTGGTTTTGTTAATCTTTTCAAAGAACCAGCTTTTGTTCTCGTTAACTCTTTTAATTGTTTTTCTGTTTTCTGTTTCATTTAATTCTGCTCTAGTTTTTATTATTTGCTTTCTTCTGGTGCCTGAAGGTTTCTTTTGTTGCTCTCTTGCTATTTGTTCAAGTTGTAGGGATAATTCTTTGATTTTAGTCCTTTCTTTTTTTTGTATGTGTGCATTTATTGATATAAATTGACCTCTGAGCACTGCTTCCCCTGTGTCCCAAAGGTTCTGATAGGAAGTGCTTTCATTCTCTTTGGATTGTATGAATTTCTTTATCCCTTCCTTAATTTGTTCTATAATCCAATCATTTTTGAGCAAAGTGTTGTTCAATTTCCATGTGTTTGAGTTCTTTTCCCTGATTTTTCTGTTATTGACTTCTAGTTTTATGGGTTTATGGCCAGAGAAAATGATTTGTAATATTTCAATGTTTTGGATTATGTTAAGGCTTATTTATGACCTAATATGTGGTCTATTCTAGAGAATGCTCCATCTGTGTCAGAAAAGAAAGTATACTTGGATGCTGTTGGGTGGAGTGTTCTGTATATGTCTATGAGGTCAAGTTGGTTAATTGTGGCATTTAGCTCTTCCGTGTCTTTATTGAGCTTCTTTCTGGATGCTCTGTTCTTCACTGAAAGTGGTGTGTTGAACTCTCCTACTATTATTGTGGAGCTATCTATTTCACTTTTCAATGCTGCTAGAGTTTGTTTTATGTATCTTGAAGCATTTTCGTTGGGTGCATGAGTATTTAATATGGTAATATCCTCCTGGTATATTGTCCCTTTAATCAATGTATAGTGTCCTTCCTTATACTTTGTGGGAGATTTAAGTTTAAGTCTCTTTTGTCAGAAATTAGCATAGCCACTCCTGCTCTTTTTTGATTGTTGTTTGCTTAATATATTTTTTTCCAACCTTTGAGTTTTAGTTTGATTGTGTCTCTAAATCTAAGGTGTGTCTCTTGTAGGCAGCATATAGATGGGTCTTTTTTTTTTTTTTTTTTTTAATCCATTCTACGACTCCATCTCTTTATTGGTGCATTTAGTCCATTTACATTCAGTGGTGATTATAGACAGGTATGAGTTTTGTACTGTCATTTTGATACCTTTTTTTGTGTGTTGTTGACAGTTTCATTTTTCCACTTTTTTTATGCAGAGTAGTTTTTCCTTGTAAATTATGTGTTCCTCTTTTTCATTGTAGTTGATTTTGTTTTTGCTGAGTCTTTATGTTTTTCTTGTTTTTTATTTTGATATGTAGGGTTCTTAGTCTTCTTTGTGGTTTACCTTAATATTTATCCCTATTTTTCTAAGTTTTAACCTAACTTTTATCTCCCTATATTGCCTTGATTTCCTCTCCATATGGAAGATCCATGCCTGCTTTATTGAGTCCCGCTTTACTGATTTAATGTTTTTATCTTTTACATACTAACTTCACTGATTCTCTGTTCTGAGCATTTGTTTTTTTAATCTTGAGTCATTTTTGTGATTTCCCTATCTGGGTTGATATCTGGTTGCTCTCTTCTGTGTTCTAATGTTGGGTTGTTATCTGATATTATTGATTTTCTAACCAGAGGACTCCCTTTTGTAAGTCTTGTAGTTTTGGTATGGTTTTTGCAAATTCTCTAAGCTTCTGTTTATCTGGAAATGTCTTAATTTCACCTTTATATTTGAGAAACAGTTTTGCTGAATATATGATTCTTGGCTGGCAATTTTTATCCTTCAATGCTTTATATATGTCATCCCATTGCCTTCTTGCCTGTGTGGTTTCTGCTGAGTAGTCTGAACTTATTCTTATTGATTCTCCTTTGTAGGTGTTTTCCCTGCCCTCTCTTAAAATTTTCTGTTTATCTTTGGTTTTGGCAAGTTTGATTATAATATGCCTTGGTGACTTTCATTTGGAATCTACCTTGTATGGGGTTTGATGAGCATCTTGGATAGATATCCTTTCATCTTTCACGATGTCAAGGAAGCTTTCTGTCAACAAATCTTCAGCAATTCTCTCTCTATTTTCTGTTATCCCTCCCTGTTCTGGTATTCCAATCACTCATGAGTTATTCTTCTTGATAGAGTCCTACATGATTCTCAGGTTTTCTTCATTTTTTCTTTAATTCTTTTATCTGATTTTTCTTCAGATATATTGTTGCCAAGTGTTTTATCTTCGATCTCTCTAATTCTGCCTTCCATTTCCTCAGTTCTTCTTCTCTGACTTTTTACTGAGTTGTTTAATTCTGTAATTTTATTGTTAATCTTTGAATTTCTGATTGCTGTCTCTCTATGGATTCTTGCAGCTTATTAAATTTTTTATTAAGTTCTTGAATAACCTTTTTAATTTTTTCAGCTGCTTTATCTGTGCGTTTCTTGGCTTGATCTGTGTTTTGCATGATGTTGTTCCTGATGTCTTGAAGAGTTTTGTATATTAATCTTTTGTATTCTACATCTGGTAATTCCAGGAATACATCTTCATCTGGAAGAGTCCCTGATTCTTTGTTTTGGGAGTTTGTTGAAGCAATCTGCTTCTTTATGTGATTTGATATCGACTGTTGTCTCTTTTTTCGTTGTCTCTGAGCCATCTATTAGTTATTATATTAATTTTTTTTTAACTCACTGTGTCCTAGTTTCTTGGTTTATTTTGTTTTGATATACCCAAATAGGCTACTCGAGTGAGCTAACTTGATTATTGGAGCCTTTGAAACATTAATGTCCTGTTACCAGATGGCTAGAACTGTTACCAGGTATATGAGCCTAGGAGTCCATTCACTATTGTTGCATACATTCAGCTCAGGTGTCCTGATAGTTGGTCACCTAGTGTGTGGTGTAGGCCCTCACCTACTGTCTTAGAAGAGCAGTGGTGATTAGTACATGCACACGTTTCTGGTAGCAACGGGTGGGTCACACTCTGAGGAAGGCAGGGGCTGACAACCTTCCCCCAGGTGTCTGTGAGGAAGGTATGTCCCTGTTTTCTAGAGCACTCTGGTGGGTGGGCTCTGCAGCCATAACATAGGCACCAAATGCTTTTACCCATAAGGACTGGTAAGCACCACTTATTCTTGGAGCCCTTTCACGGATGGCTAGGTGGCATGGTTGGAGCCTCCAGTACTCAGGCCCCTGCTGTGGGTAGGCAAAGGCCCTGTTTAATAGGCAGAGTGTGGACCACTTATACTTAATATGAATTTTGATATGGTTGGTTCTAAATCTACCATCCTGCTGAATTTTTTTTTTTTTCTCTATTTGCCTTTGTGTCCTTCATTCCCCTTTTTCCCTCCTTTTCTCATCTTTTGGATTACTTTGAGCATTTTTTTTATTTCATTTTATCTCCATTGTTGGTTTATTACCTATAACCTTTTGTTTTGTAATTTTACTGATTGCTTATAGGGTTTCTATGAGTTGGAATTGCCTGAATGGCTATGGACTCGGTTTTGATTTTTAGGGCTTATAATATATATCTTTAATTTATTGCAGCCTACTTTCATTACTTCATGTAAAATAAAAGAACCTTATAATGGTATGTTTCCAGGTCCCCCATACCCAGTCTTTGTGCAGATGTCATATATTTTATTTTAAATGTGTTATAAACTCCATAATACATTGATATCATTTTTATTTAAGCTTTCAATTATCTTTTAAAGAGGTTTGAAAATATTTTTTTTTTAAAATCCTCTTTGTATTACCCATTAGTTAGCTTATTCAGTGCCCTTCATTATATGTGTAGATCTAGATTTTCATCTGATATCATTTTCCTGCTGCATAATGGACTTCCTTAAATATTTATTGTAGTGCAGGATGATGAGGAAGTTTTTTCAGCTTTTATATATCTGAGTCTTCATTTTGCCTCTGTTTTTGAAGATATAATTACTAGGTAAAATCTTGGTTAAATTTTTTTCTTTCAGTACTTTAAAAATGTTGTCCCATTATCTTCTTGCTTGCATTGTCTAAGCAGAAGTGAGAAATCTGCTTTCATCCTTACCTTTGTTTCTCTGTGCATAATGTGTCTCCCCCCACTCTGGCATACTTTAAGATTTTCTTGTTATCACTGGTTTATTCAACCTGATTATTATGTCACTGGCCTTAATTTTCTTCATGTCTGGTGCTTGGAGTTTGTTGAGATTCTTGCATCTATGGGTTTATAATTTTCATGAAATTAAAAAATTCCTGTCATTATTCTTTCTTTTTTTCTTCCCTCTCTCTTCTTTGGAGACAACAATTACATATTTATTTGGCCACTTAAAGTTGTTTTCCAGGTGGTTCATGGTGTTTTCCATTTTATTTTTATGTCCTTTTATCTCTCTGTATTTTATTTGGGGTAGTTTTATTGCAATGTCTTTAAATTCACTTATCTTTTATTCTGTACTATTTAACAGGACATTAATCCCATCTGGTGAATTTTTTCCTTCCAGACATTGTAATAGTCACCTGTAGATGTTTTATCCACCACTCATCTGTCACTTAGTCATACTGTGGTGGCTTGTGTGTTGCTGTGATGTTGGAAGCTATGCCACTGGTATTTCAAATACCAGCAGGGCCACCCATAGTGGGCAGGCTTTGGAGGAGCTTCTAGGCTAAGAGAGACTAAGAAGAAAGACCTGGTGATGTACTTCTGAAAAAATTGGCCAGTGAAAACCTTATGAATAGCAGCAGAACATTGTCTGATATAGTGCCAGAAGATGAGAGTCTCAGGTGGAAGGCACTATAAAAACAACTGAGGAAAAGATTCCTCCTCAAAGTAGAGTTGACCTTAAGGACGTGGATGGACTCAAGCTTTCGGGACTTTCATCTGCTGAGGTGGCATGACTCAAAATGAGAAGAAACAGCTGCAAACATCTATTAATAATCATAATGTAGAATCATGAAGCACAGATCAGGAATAATTGGAAGTTGTCAGAATGAAATGGAATACTTAAAGATTGATATTCTAGGTATCAGTGAGTCGAAATGGACTGATGTGTAGCCATTTTTAATTGGAAAATCTTAAGGTCTATTATGTTGGGAATGACAAAATGAAAAGGAACAGCATTGCACTCATCATCAAAAAGAACATTTCAAGATCAATCCTGAAAAAGAGTGCTGTCTATGATAGGATAATATCCATATGCCTACAAGGAAAACCAGTTTATACAACTGTATTCAAATTTATGCAACCACCGCTACTGCCAAAGATGAAGAAATTGAAGATTTTTACCAACTTCCACACTCTCAAATAATCAAATATGCAATCAAGATGCATTGACAATTACTGATGATTAGAATACAAAAGTTGGAAAAAAAGAAAAAGGATGAGTAATTGGAAAATATAGCCATATAAAGAATGCTGGAGATTGCATACATGATAGAATTAACAAATACCTTTTTTCTAACAACATAAATGATGACTATACAGTTGGACTTCACCGAGTGGAATACACAGGAAATAAATCAACTACATCTGCAGAAAGAGACAATGGAAAAGCTCAATATCATCAGTCAGAACAAGGGTAAGGGACAACTACAGAAGAGACCATCAATTGCTCACATGCAAGTTCAGGTTGAAGCTAAGAAAAAAATTAAAACAAGCCCACGAGAGCCAAAGTATGACTTTGTATGTATCCCACCTGAATTTAGAGACCATCTCAGGTATAGATTAGACGCATCAAAAGCTAATGACTGGAGACCAGAAGAGTTGTGGGATGACATCGAAGGCATCATATATAAAGGAAGCAAAAGGTCATTAAAAAGACAGAAAATAAAGACCAAAATGGATGTCAGAAGAGACTCTGAAACTTGCTCTTGAACATATAGAGTAGCTAAGGTAAAAGGAAGAAATGAAGTAAGAGAGCTGAATGGAAGATTTCAAAGCGTAGCTCAAGAAAACAAAATAAAATATTATAATGAAATGTGTAAAGACCTGAAGTTTGAAAACCAAAAGAGAAGAACTCAGAGTTTTTCAAGCAGAAAAAACTGAAGAAAAAATTCATACCAAGAGTTGCAATATTGAAGGACTCTATGGACAAAAATTGACTGACTCAGGAAACATCAAAAAAAGATGGGAAGAATACGCAGAGTCATTGTACCAAAAGTGATTGGTCAATGTTCAACCATTTCAGGAAGTAGCATATAATCAAGAACAGATGATACTGAAGGAAGGAGTCCAAGCTGCGCTGAAGGCATTGGCGAAAAATAAGTCTCCAGGATCTGATGAAATACCAGGTGAGATGTTTCAACAAATGGGTGCAATGTTAGAAAAGCTCACTTGTCTATGCCAAAAATTTGGAAGACAGCTAGCTGGCCAACTGTCATTCACAATAAAGATGATCCAATGGAATTTGGAAATTATCTAAAATATCATTAATACCACAAGCAAGTAAAATTATGCTGAAGATAATTCCAAAACGGTTGCAGCAGTACATGGACATGGAACTGCCAGAAATTCAAGCTCAATACAGAAGAGGACAAGGAACAAGAAATAGGATTGCTAATGTCAGATGGATCTTGGCTGAAAGCAGTGAATATCAGAAAGATGTTTACCTGTGTTTTATTGACTATGCAAAGGCATTTGACAGTGTGGATCATAATAAATTATGGATAACATTTCAAAGAATGTGAATTCCAGAACACTCAACTGTGCTCATGAGGAACCTGTACTTAGACGGAGAGGCAGCCATTTGAACACAATGAGGGGATACTACGTGGTTTTAAGTCAGAAAATGTGTGTGTCACCATACCTATTCAATCTGTATGCTGAGCATATAATCCGAGATGCTGGACTCTGTGAAGAAAAATGGGGCATCAGGATTGGAGGAAGACTTATTAACAACTGCATTATGCAGATGACACAACCTTGCTTGCTGAAAGTGAAGAGGACTTGAGGCACTTACTGATCAAGACCAAAGACCACAGCCTTCAGTATGGATTACACCTCAACATAAAGAAAACAAAAATACTCACAACTGGACCAGTAAGCAACATTATGATAAACTGAGAAAAGATTGAGGTCAAGGATTTCATTTTACTTGGATCCACAATCAACACCCATGGAAGCAACAGTCAAAAAATCAAAAGACGCATTGCATTGGGCAAATCTGCTGCAAAAGACCTCTTTAAAGTGTTGTAAAGCAAAAATGTCACCTTGAGGGCTAAAATGTGCCTGACCCAAGCCTTGGTGTTTGCAGTCACCTTATACAAAAGCTGGACAATGAGTAAGGAAGACCAAAGAAGAAATGACTCTTTTGAATTGTGGTGTTGGTGAAGAATATTGAATATACCATGGACTGCCAAAAGAACCAACAAATCAGTCTTGGAAGAAATACAATCAGAATGCTCCTTAGAAACAAGAATGGAGAGACTATGTGTCACGTACATTGGACATGTTATCAGGAGAGATCAGTCCCTGGAGAACGACATCATACTTGGTAAAGCAGAGGGTCAGTGAAAAAGAGGAAGACCCTTGATGAGATGGATTGCCACAGTGACTGCAATGCTGGGCTTAAACAACAATTGTGAGGATGGCACAGGACCAGGCAGTGTTTCGTTCTGTTGTACATAGAGTTGCTACAAGTCGGAACCAACTTAATGACATCTAACCACAACTGGTGTTTTATTTGTGCCTTTGTAAATGTCTTTTCTATGTTTCTATTTAAAATATTCAATAATTCTTCTAGCTTCTTGAACATTAGAAATATAGTTATAGTAGTGTTTTATTGTTTTTATCTACTAATTTTGTCATCTTTATCTACTAATTTATCATCTGTATCATTCCTGGGTCAGTAGCTGTGGGGTTTGCATTAACTGTACCCAAAGAATTTAGAATTTAGATGAACTCTAAAAATACCTTTGAAATTAAGTAACTGCAATAAGGACCCCAGACCACACCTAACTAATAGGTTATGTTGGTGAGGTTATAAAGCGACTGTGGGGTGGGGGCTGGCCAGACCAGAGAGACCCACCATAACACTTCATTACCACCTCATATTATTTGAAAACTCAGGGGCTAGAGTTTACCTTACATAACCCATTGCTGTCGAGTTGATTCCAACTCATAGCAGCCTTATAGGACAGAGTGCAACTGCCCCACAGGGCTTCCAAGGAGCTGCTGTTGGATTTGAACTGCTGACCTTTTGGTTAGCAGCCGAGCTCTTAATCACTGTCCCACCAGGGCTCCATTACATAATTAGGTCCCCAATAAAAACTCCAAACATGGAATCCCGACAGGCTTCCTGGTTGGTTGAAGACATCCATGCATGTGGGAGGGTAGTGTGCCCTTTGGGACATGAAATCTCCGTATTCGAAGCCCTTCCAGACTTCATTCTGTGCATCTCCTCTTTATGTTACTACTGCTTTGTATCGATCATAATATAGCTATATTTGTAAGTATAATGCTTTTTGTGAGTTCTGTGAGTCGTTCTAGGGAATTATTGAACCTGAGACTATAGTGAAAACCAGCAGATCAGAAGTGAGAGGCACTGGGACCCTATGAGTTTATGACTAAAAAAAAACCAGCAGATCAGAAGTGAGAGGCACTGGGACCCTATGAGTTTATGACTAGTATCATTAAAAAAAAACTAATTTTTTTTTTTTTTTTATCATTAGGGGGCAGAAAAAAACAAACCAAATCCATTGCTGTTGAGTCGATTCTGACTCATAGCGACCCCATAGGACAGAGTAGAACTGCCACATAGAGTTTCCAGTGAGCGACTGGTGGGTGGATTTGAACTGCTGACCTTTTGGTTAGCAGCCATAGCTCTTAGCCACCACACCACCAGGGTTTCCTAGAGGGTAGAGAGAACCCCCAAATTTGTAGGCAGCAGGTCAGAAGTAAGGGAGCCTTGGTGGGTGGCAGACTGAGCATGCAGCTGGCATCCTGAAGGGGTAGTGGGAAAACTCTGGATTTTTCACCAGCAGATCAGAAGCAAGAGGAGCCCTAGGTACTCCCAAGTTTGTAGATGGCACCTTGGCACCTGAAGTCTTGAGCTAACTTGGCAGTCTGAAAGACAGTGGCCTTTTAACTTGTGAGATCTAACTTAGTTCTGGTTGACTAGGTCAGAAAAAGAAGTGCTAATTGGCAGCTGGTGTCAAAATCGAACAGAGAGATGAAAAGATTTTTTATATCCTCATAATTGGTCTGAAGAAAAAGTGGATTTTGATTTGTGTTTATTTTATTTTGATTTTATCCACATAGTATTTACTGGTTAATATTTATCTTCATTGTTTATTATATTTCCCTGCTTCATTGCATACCTGGTAACTTTTTCCTGGATGCCGTAAAGCTTGAATTTTACCTTATTTAGTGCTGGATATTTTTTATTCCTATCGCTTTTTTTTTTTTTTTTATCGATATTGCTGTGCGTTGTTCAGGGATTTGGTCAAGAACTTAGAAATATTTTATTTTTTCAGGTCTTTTTTAAAACTTTGTTAGATGGTACCAAAGCTTCATTTAGTTTAGCATCACTTTTTCTCCCACTATTGAGTAAAGGTTCTTCTTTGGACGCTATCTTAGTTATCTAGTGTTGCTATAACAGAAATGCCACGAGTGGGTGGTTTAACAAACAGAAATGTATTTTCTACAGTTAGGAGGCTGGAAGTCTGAATTCAGGGTGCCAGCTCTAGGGGAAGGCTTTTTCTATTGGCTCTGGAGAAAGGTCCTTATCTTTTCAGCTTCTATTCCTTGGCTTCTTGGTGACCCTCATGTGGCATGACGTCTATCTTCCCCCAGCTCTACTCGCTTGTTTAATCTCTTTTATATCTGAAAAGAGGTTAATTTTAGACACACACTACACTAATATTGTCTCATAAATACAACAAAGAAATGGAATTATAAAAAAAAAATTAAGCACAGGTATATTTAAAAAAAAAAAACTCACTGCCATCAAGCCGATTCTGCCTCATAGCTACCCCTATAGGTTTTCAAAGGCTATAAATCTCTATGGAAGCAGACTGCCACATCTTTCTCCCACAGAACACTGGTGGTTTCCAATCACTGACCTTTTGGTTAGCAGTTGATCACTTTAACCACTGCATCACCAGGGCTCCTTCCACAGATTTGTTAGGTGCTGTCGAGTCAGTTCCAACTCACAGCGACTGTATGTACAACAGACCAAAACACTGCCTGGTCCTGCACCATCCTCACAATCATTGTTGTGCTTGAGTCCATTGTTGCAGCCACCGTGTCAGTCCATCTCATTGACGGTCTTCCTCTTTTTCACTGACCCTCTAGTTTACCAGGCATGATGTCCTTCTCCAGGGAATGATCTCTCTGGACAACAAGTCCAAAGTATGTGAGATGTAATCTTTCCATCCTTGCTTCTAAGGAGCATTCTAGTTGTGCTCCTTCTAAGACAGACTTGTTGTTCTATATAAATATATAATATAATGTATATATTATATTTTTATGTTTGTAAGTATGTATGTATTTTTAAGAATTAGCTCCCACGTATGTGGGGTCTGGCATGTCTAAAATCTGTAGGGCAGGCTAGCAGGCTGGAAACAGCAGGAGCTGATGCTGCAGACTTAAGGAGAGAATTTCTTCTTCTCAGTTAGTCCTCAGTTTTTGTTCTTAAGGCCTTCAACTGGCAGGATGAGGCCCATCCCCATTATGAGGGTTAATCTTCTTTTCTTCAAGTCAACTGATTGTAAATGTAAACCACATCTACAAATGTCTTCATAGCAGCACCTAGATTATTATTCGATTAAATAGTCTAGCCAAGATGGCACGTAAAATTTGCCATTACAGAATCAAAGGGCTATGTTTGATGATTAATCTAATAATATGTGGGTATCTAATATTTATATAAATAGTTTCAACTTCTTTATAGGCATCCAAACTATATCAGATATTTTTCCATATGAAAGAAAAAATCAGAGGCACACAAATACCTAATTTAGAAGAGAAAATTTGAATCACATATTTTGAAAAGATGAATGACTATTTAGATACATAAAAGCCAAAATAATAAATCCTAAATTGTTACAATAGCATCTATGCAAACTATCACTAATTTGACTCATAATATAGATTTTTTTCCTTATTCTTTTTGTATTTCAGTATATTCCTCAAAGATTTTTTAATAAAGGTCTTTAGTTTTCACTTACAGATGCTTCTCCCACAGTCAAACAGCTAATTAGAATTCCGTGGTTTAAATGCTCTACTTCGAATACCATGTTACACTTTCCCCAAACTCAGAAATTCATCACACCACTAAAAACCTGTTTCTACATCTGTAACTTTGGCTTTTATGATCTCCTTGGGTGGCTCATTTTTTTCCTGGAGTTTCCAAAGCTCATATTATGAAACAATCTTTCTGAAAAAAAGGTATCAGAGATTATTAACTATTCTTTCGCTTTGGTCCTTCTAGAGGCAAAAAAGAAAAGATGAGGGTAGTTTGAAAACTTAAAGCTTGTCCCTTGCGTTATATCCAGCACAAACACGTATAACAGAGTACCGATGCCAGGAATGTGTCCCATGCAGCTTTTCTTTTTAAATAAGTTGAAGATTGCTTCCTCAATTAGTTGAAACTTCTGGGTGGTCTTTTAAAAAATAGCTCTTTGAAGAAAGCAATGAACTAATAATACTGAAAATGTAAAAGAACATTAGGTCTTTAGCTTTGAAGCTACGAAGGAATGAAGAGCAATTCAGTTTTTTTTTCTTCCTTTGTTCATAGAGAATTTCCTATATCTCATTTTTAACATGGAAAAATTCTACATAAAGCCAATACAAAAAAAATCAAACTCATTGCCATCAAGTCGATTCTAACTCATAGTGACCCTATAGGACAGAGTAGAACTTCCCCATAGAGTTTCCAAGGCTGTAAATCTTTAGGGAAGCAGACTGCCACATCTTCTCCCATGGAGTGGCTGGTGGATTTGAACTGCCAATGTTTCAATTAGTAGCCAAGTGATTAACCACTATGCTGTCAAGGCCCCTTTTTATAAAGCCAATAGAAGAATTTAAATAAATAAATAAAATATTTGTATGGATTTGAGTTTAGAATTAATCAAGTTCAATTAACTGAGAGTGTGTATCTGTATGTGTTTGTGTAAATTTTCTGATTTATTTTTGTGTAAATAGATCCATATGCATACTACCTTCTATGCTGAAATCTGAATAATAAATTTAAAATATCTGGGGATGTGTAGTAAATAAAGAACTCTGTCTACTTCTGAGAAAATTGGCCATTACTTAGCCTTGGTTTTCACATTTGATTCCACTTTCAGGTCTGAAATTACCCCTACGTGTTACCAAAATTATATCCCCTCATCATAGCTAGCCCTAGGCTAAATAGCAAAATAGTTAAGGTTGGCTGTGTGAGCACATCACTCTCTTTCAGAACCAACATTTTCCCGTTCACTCTGTTTGACTGGACAGTGAGGAAAAATATCGACTGCAGTTCTGAGGCCTTCTGTTCCCCCGAACACTGGGCGTTTAGACAGCTACCCACTCTAGGAAAACAGGACAGGCTGGCAATATTAGTAACCTTCATCATACAAGTGTTCATAAGAGTTATTTTCATTACTGCACTGGCTATGTCTAAGTGATAGTTTGAAGGTGAAAGCAGTCACCATTTAGGTGCTTTTGTTATTGTTATTAGGTGCTGTCGAGTCAGTTGCAACTCATATTGACTGTATGCACAACAGAATGAAACACCACCCAATCCTGTGCCATCCTCACAGCTGCTGTTATATTTGAGTCCAGTGTTGAAGCCACTATGTCAATTCATCTTGTTAAGGGTCTTTCTCTTTTTCACTGACCTTCTATTTGATGTTCTTCTCCAGAGACTGATCCCTCCTGATAACATGCCCACCCTTGCTTCTAAGGAGCATTCTGGCTGTACTTCTTCCAAGACAGATTTGTTCATTCCTCTGGCAGTCCATGGTATATTTAATATTCTTTGCCAGCACTGTAATTCAAATGCATCAATTTTTCTTCAGTCTTCCTTATTCATTGTCAGCTTTTGTCTGCCTGCGAGGTGATTAAAAACACCATGGCTTGGGTGAGGCACACCAGTTCTCAAAATGACGTGTTTGCTTTTTAACACTTTAAAGAAGCTTTTTGCAGCAGATTTGCCCAATGCAGTATGTCATTTGATTTCTTGACTGCTGCTTCCAAGGGCTTTGATTTAGGCCCTTAGAATATTCAATTTTGATTTTGGCTAAATGCTCTGACCTCATTGACTGCCCTCCCTATAGAAAAAAAGGATAGTAAAATTAATTTTGTCATAAAAAAAAAATCTCCTACAAACAGGTACCTATTAATTGGGATTAATTGGCCAATGGACTGAGCAAATTTAAATAAGGTAGTCTTTTGCAGACTTTACAAAGCCTCCAGGCAAGCTCACCGTAAATATTTTTGGCTTGTACTCAGAACTTAAGCCTGAACACAGAACACTGAATTTAAGTTCCCCATGGTGCTTCTCAGCTTCATCAGATTTTGGCCAAATGGGTACTGGTTGGCAAATAAATATTGTCCATGGCCTTCAGTTTAGTTTTCTTGGATTACTGCTTTATTTGTGGAATTATTAGTAGCCATTTTTCACTGTGCATCCACAGAGGATGGGTGATGGAAGAACTTTCCTGCTTCAATCCGCCGTTGCATTGAATACGCCATTTTCTAGTGTTACAGTCTTCCTAGACTATATTAATGTTTCCCGTTTAATGTAAAGCTTTCCTCAAATGCCTATTCTTCAAACTAAAGAAAAAAATAATAGACTCAAAATTTGCATTTGGAAATATCAGCCCAAGAAACCATCCAAAACCATGGGTGCCCACAAAAGAGGTCAATATCCACTTGCTTTTCATGCACGTTTAATTATTGGAGAGAATTTGATTTGGCAGTCATGTTAGTATTTTGAAGCAACTTCATTTCAAAATTGAGAGTGAGGATTTCTTAAAGTGGGGACTGTGCCAGTGAGCTCATGCCAGATCCATTGTGGGTATTGAAAAGTTCAACTTGTGAAGGGAACTAAATAAAGAATGGTAGGAACCATGCTGCTGCATGGGACTAACCGTAGCCTGGTGCCTCAGAAGACGTAGCCAAAGAGGATGAAGTGATTTAAGGGTCACTAGGATGAATTTTTGGACAAATTATTTCTCCCGTTTCCTGCAATATTCACTATGAAAGGTAAATCTTTGAATTAAAGTGTTTTTAGAGAAGCAAGAGATTATCCAAAGACTAAAGGCAAAGAAAGTGTTAGTTTTAATGGGAGGCAGGATCAGAAAGGGGCTGACAGGTCTGAGGAGAGGGCCTGAAAGTATAGATCCATGGGTAGCTAGACTGTCTCAGACACTAGAGCGTTATAAAGAGCGGAAGAAAAGGAGAATGGAGAAAAAGGAAGGAATGAGGGTTATGAAAGCAAATTTACTTCATCCCGCTTAGTCTGCCTCGTGACTTAGAAATTATTTTCAATCCAATGTCTGTATCCTATGAAAAACAAGAGAAAAAAAAAAAAAGATGTTTAAGTAGAAAACCAATAGTTGGCAATGTTCTGGATAAATGTACTTTCAGAGTTTAGATATTATAACAAAAGAATGTAAGTGAAATTATCAATTCATCTTCTTAATGCTTTCTTTCTCTCTCTCCTCCCCTTTCTTTCTTCTTTCCTTCCTTCTTTTCTTTTTTCCATTATATAGTTTAATGAATATGTAAATAAAAAGTTTTTTTTTTTTTTTTAGAACATGCCAAAACATTAAAATTGACAGCTATAACTTGCAAAATACTCATGAAGACACTCTTCCAGCCCAGGTGCTAGAGATATAAGGATTAATAATACATTGCAAACATTACGCTGAGCAAGCCAGTTGCATTGTAGTTGTTAAAGTTGAATATCTAATCTCATTAGTATGACATAATTTGGGTTACATAATGGTGAGAGATATTTGGGGACATGGATTGCATTTTATATACTTACTCCTGAAATATTGTTGAATGATTTGAACATGATGTCAGCAAGTAGCTATTTATTCTGCCCATGCAAAGGGCTAAGCAGAAATTCACACTTCTGTTGAGAGGGTTATTTTGCAATGATCCTCCTAAACTAGGAAACGCAAATTGTAATAAGAGGTTCCTACCAAGGGCCATGTTATTCTTCTCAACGGGAGGATGGCAGATGCGTCTTTAGGCCATTCACTACATACTGATGTAATATTTCCCATTTGTGCAGTTTTTAAAAAAATAGATTTTGACTAGGCGAGATGATTGAAGTTAATGGTTGACAGGATATTATTTTCCTCTTTTCCTGTGTTTTTTGCTTTATAACCACAAGTTACCTTTTTTATACCAATTTTATTTTACACATTTCATTATGTTTTTAGTACATTTTCTGTTTTGCTTTATATTCCAAAACAACTGTCATCTTAATTTTCAAACATCCAAATTTTACCTGTTAACTTTCCTTTTTGTTTCTTTTTAGCAATGACATTTTTACAGAATGGAATTCCTCTATTCAGACTCAGGAACGAAAAACACAACACACCCTTCCAGATGTGGAGAAAATAAACATTTATCCTTCTCTTGAGCTCCTTGAAATTGAAATGACCTGCTTTTGTTTTCTGTCACTTTGTATCCCAGATGCTTTTTTATCTACTCCCACAACTTGGCGCAGCAGTGCAGATGGGGGAACTTTCCTAAATTCACTTTCTGATTGTCTCCAAAATGGCGGGAAGGGGCTGCTATAGGGGATGGAGCATATGCTTGTGTTTGAGTTGGATTTGATGCATTACATTTTCAATCAGCATTAGCAGAATGGAGAGGTCGCATGGTTGCCTCTGAATTAGTTTGTTGCTAGAAATTACCATCTAAAGGCCAACAGCATCCAGTCTTTCTACTTTGTTGCTGCTGTTGCTATTGCCAACTCAGATAAAAATTAAAGTAGGTAGGCTTCATTATCTTTACTCTCAACCAAGCCAAGGGAGGTTTCCACAAGCCTGGCAAGGAGGGAGAAGCAGAATTCAGTAAGGATCACTAAAGGTGACTATATTTTGACAGGCTGGTCTTGCTTCCTTGCTTACCTTTTCACTGCTAGCAACAGCTGCTTCTTTTTGTACTGTCATACCTTTCCCTACATAAGGCAGAGGCCAGAGAATCATGCAAGAAGTGGGCCAAAAGGCACAACCATTAAGCAAATGTTAAATTAATGAGTAGGAAGGGGTGAAACAATCTCCAGCAGGCCAGGGTAGAAAAAAGAAATAGCGAATACTGATAAAAAACCAATCCCACTCACACTAAGTCACCAATAGCTTATACTGTTTATTTTCCATCAGTGTGAAAATATTCCATCCAGATAAGCTGGAGATTGGAGGTAGAGATAGAGGTGATAGTTGGACGTTTATTAGAGACCAAAGCCCAAGTAAATATCTTAAAAGCTTACATGATTTATGTTCTCCTATAAGTGGACTTCAGGAACTTGTGTGGAATACTTGCAGGAAAATATAGATATTCATATGATCTTGGTCCTATAGATGGTCATATGCTCCAAAAATGGTCCTTTTCTATCAGGGTAGATTATATTCTTCAAATAAGCAAGAAGTCTTGGAAGATTTGCTCATAACAGGTTAAGGTTTAGGCACTGACAGGCCAGAAATGGTCATCCCAATCAGCATAAAAAACAGACTGAGTTAATCTGGTAACTATTTAATTCTAGTCAGCTCTAGTTCGCCCTCACATGCTACTGTGTTTAAAACTGCAGAAATACCAACTTTCTGTATGCATTCATTAAACACTCACTAAAAACTGACTAGCTGCGAGAAGTAGAAACCAAAACCAAGAAACTAAACCCGTTGCTATCAAGTTGATTCAGACTCATGGCAACACTATTGGACAGTAGAACTGCCCCATATCGTTTCCAAGGAGCAGGTGGTGGGTTAGAACTGCCTACTTTTTGGTTACCAGCTGGGTTCTTAACTACTGCACCACCAGGACTCCAGAAGTTAAAAAAAAAAAAAAAAACTAACGAAATATGGTCCTTGTCCTCAGAGGGTTTACGCTTTTGTAACAGTATGGAATCAAACCATTTTAGGTACTTCATTAGTAGTTTGATAATTATATGATTATTTTCTACATGTACTTGGATTGTGAACATTTTTCCTTAAATAAGTTGTGTGTGAGATATAACATCTAATATAATAATTAGATATTATATCTAATTGTTATAATTCCTAACATAATAGATATTGTAGATTAGATATTATAACTAATATTGATAGGGCCACAGCAAGCATATGGTTGTTCAGGTTGTGTACTATTCAATGCTGGGAGCACTATTCATCCTGCAGTGTGCAGTGTAAAACCAGCACAGCCACCTATGGCTCCCTGAGCTCCTACTGTGTGCCAGAGGATATCGTGGTGAACATAGCTTTTAACCTCTTGGAGCTTGCATTCTAGTAGTTATGCAACCAGGCAATAGGCTGGATTCTGTCCTCCAATCCCATAAAATATTTCTGTAACCACTTCAAAGTCAGCAGCTCAATAGTTTATTGATATAACCCAATATGAAAATTTTTAAATATTTGATGTATTCCATGTTTATACTGATCATTGGGTTTATAGCAATACTTACGTTAATCCAGCCTTACTGAAGAGTGAGTGAAAATCCAATAACTAAAGGATAACCCATTACATTTTGAAATCTTTACATGTTACTTCTGTAAAAAATTGGAAATCCTTTTAAAATGTGTTACACATGCATCTTCCTTAGGAACAATTTACACAGGGCGTGTGTCTTAGTTATCTACTGCTGCTATGACAGAAACACCACAGATGCGTGCCTTTAAAAAACAGAAATTTATACTCTTACAGTCTAGGAGGCTAGAAGTCCAAATTCAAGGTGCCAGCTCCAAGGGAAGGCTTTCTGTCTCTGTCAGCTCTGGGGAACGGTGCTTGTCATTAATCTTCCCCTGGGTCTAGGAGTTTCTCAGCACACACTGTGCTCCCAGCTCTTCATTCTTGGTGGTAGGAGATCCCTCTGCTTTCTGCTCGATTTTCTCTTTTATATCTCAAAAGAGATTAACTCAAGGTGCAACTTAATCCTGTAGATTGAGTCCTACCTCATTAACATAACAGCTTCTAATTCTGCCTCATTAAAATCATAGAGGTTAGAATTTACAACACATAGAATAATCACATCAGATCATGAAATGATGAAATGGTGGACAACCACACAATGCTAAGAATCATGGCCTAACCAAGTTGACACATATTGTTGGGGGACACAATTCAATCTGTAATATTGTGATTATGAAAATCTCTCTTTGTAATTTGCTATACTAACACAGTTATGTTTTTAGAGTCATATTATGATATATGTAAGGATGAGTAACCCACAGTGGTGGTGACACTTTGTTTAGAATATCCACTTAACATCAAGAGAAATTTAAGTTAGCATGGCATGCAAGATCTTGCTGTCCCTGCCCTTGACTGCCTGTTCAGCCTCAACTCTATCAAAAAAAAAAAAAAAAAAAAAAACTGGTTGCTATAGAGTTGATTTGAATTCATGGCAACCCCATTTCGACAGCTGATTTTTCAAAAGTAGATCACAAGACTTTTCTTCTGAGGCACCGCTGAGTGAACTAGAACTTCCAACCTTTTGGTTAGCAGCCAAGCATTTTAGCCGTTTGTACCATTCAGGGGCGATAGCCAGTCCATGGCCAGTCTATTGTGATTACCCTACTGTCCAGCCACTCAGCTACATGCAGTCACCCAGAAGGCTAAGCTCTCCAACAGCTCATTTCCTTTTCATATGATTTTCTAACAGACAGCAAGATCCATTCCCCTCTTCTCTAGCTCCTTCTTATCTTCTGGATAACCTACCCATCTTCTTGCTGAAAGCTTTCCTATCCCCTCTCATGCTGTGAATTAAATGTCATTTAAATGTCATTTTCCTGTGATCTTTATATTTCCTGTTGTTCTCACAGTATTTGCAGTATTGTGTGCACTAAAAATTGTTTTTAGGTGTGCAGTTATTACCAACACTTGAAGGTGGTGACTAATAACTGTATATGAAGTTTTTCTACAATTTTTGGATTGTTGCTTTTGTTAGTTGCCATCAAGTTGATTCTGACTCATGGTGACCCCATGTGTGCAGAGTAGAACTGCTCCATAGAGTTTTCAAGGCTGTGACCTCTTGAAAGTAGATCGCCAGGCCTGTCTTCTGAGGTCCCTCTGGGTGGATTCCAACTACCAACTATTTGGCTAGTAGTTGAGCACTTAACTATTTGCACCACCCAGGTACTTCTCAATTTTTGGACAGCAGTTCCTCACATACTTTGTACATGTTACTGTGGGGTCCAGTCCCTGGAGAAGGACATCATGTTTGGTAAAGTAGAGGGTTATTGAAAAAGAGGAAGACCCTGGATGAGATGTATTGACATAGTGGCTGCAACAGTGGGCTCCAGCATAACAATGATTGTGAGGATGGTGCAGGACCAGTGTTTCATTAGGTTGTGCATATGGTTGCTATGAGTCGGAACCAATTGACAGCATCTAACAACAACAACAGTTTCTTTTTAAAGAGTTGTTCAATGTTACTATTTCTCTTGTCTTTTGCTAGTACCCTTGCTTTCTAGTTACTATATTCTCAGGATTGTGTTGCATCATCTAGATAAAAAAATATTCATGCCTGTTAAAGTTAACAAGACACAAGAAATCATTCAACATTATTACACAAATAATCCTCAACTGTCATTTGTTCAGAATTGATGAGAACTTAGGTCTTGTATGTAATTGTTCATAGAATGAGCATTTCTTTCTATGAAAATATGGAAGACAGAAGCTTAGTTTTTTGAGGTTGCTCCTTTCCTCTTAACTTTGGTAGTACTCACCCAGGCACTCTGTCACCTCTGCATTACTCTCCTTAGCATATTTCACAAAACCATGATCCAGTTTGAAAGGAAAGAGAACTTGGAAAACTTCTTATTGGTGACTTTAATGGTGGAAACTTGAAGCCAGGTCAATGGGAATGGTCTACTGGGGAGATATTTTTGTGGTGTTTAGGACACTGAAAATTCTTTAATATTTAGGCATACCTACTTTTCCTTTTTCTTGGGACAGTACTTTATGAAAGAACATTATAAATCATGCAGAAAATTTTGCATGAATTCTAAAATAGTCGGCTCTAACTTATTGAGTAAACTCCAATGCCTGTAAAGAAGGTTGGTTAAATGATTCTAGTTCTGTTTTCAAAATGAATGAATTTCTCTAAGAAGATGTAAATGAGAATTATTTCATTTTAAAGGCTTATAAAACACTTTCAAAGATCACTATTACTTAAAAACCTATTAAGATGAATTTTTAGATTATATCTTGTGTCTTAGTCATCTAGTGCTGCTATAATAGAAATACCACAAGTGGATGGCTTTAACACGGAGAAATTTATTTCCTCACAATAAATAGGCTAAAAGTCCAAATTCAGGGTGTGAGTTCCAGGGGAAGACATAGTCTCTCTGTGGGCCTTCTCATCAATATTACCCTGGACTAGGGGATTTTCAATGTGGGGATCCTGGGACCAAAGGATTCACTCTGCTCCCGGTGCTTCTTTCTTGGTGGTATGAGATCCCCCTGTCTCTCTTCTCTCTTCTTTCTTTCATATCTCAAGAGAGTGCCTCAAGACACAATCCAGTCTTGTAGATTGAGTCCTGCCTTACTAACACAAGTGCCGCCCATCGTCCCTTATTTACATCATAAAGAGGCAGAATTTACAACATATAAGAAAATCACACAATACCAGGAATCATGCCCCAGCCAAGTTGATACACACATTTTTGGAGGGACATATTTCAATCCATGACATCTTGTATCACAAACCAATTTCGAAAATTAATTTAATGAGCTTAGTTGTGAATATTTGCCAGGTTAATTGGAGAATATTGTACTTACCTTTTTGTGCTCCGAATTTTTTTTTTTTTTTATAGACATAGCCTTTGTAACTGGAATAGGCTTTGTTACTCATAAGCCAATAAACTGAATTCTGATGAAATCATGTTTTGATGTAGAATGTGGACCAATGGCAAGTCTGCTACAGGGACTTGGAAGCTGTCTTAAAAGGGACAGCCAAAAGAGGTGGGACTATATAAAGAGGAGAAGTTTCTGCTGCTAAAGATCATTATTTTAACAGAGTGATTCTTGTTTTTATTATGACTTAGTGTAATCAATCAGTTAACTCAGTAAATCATTAATCAAAGCACTCCTAGTTGTATGTAGTCAAAAATCAGAACTGGCATATATTTTAAATTTTTCTACACCTTCTCAGACTCTTATCACCATTTAAAATATATGTGAGTTGCCTGATTCTTACTGTTTGTCAACTAATTTAGAATTACATGTGGGATGCATTGGTGAGTTTAGCCTTGGATTTTGCCTTACATAGAAAACTTGTTACTATTTGACCTGTGATGCCACCAAAGCTGTCTTGTAGATGATTTGCAGCTGTATTTTTAAATCCAGTGTTAATGTAGTGTTTAACTAACGTTTGCTGAAATTCCGAACTTTTCCAGAGATGTTATTGTTTTAAATTTAATATCCATCTATACCATCTTCTTATTCACTACTCCTTTCCTACCCACTTTTCACCCTTTGACAACAAGCCTATAAAGGCAACCACATGGCTTCGGAGAGGAACAATGAGGCCAGAAGTGATGCTTTGAGGGAATGTATCACCAGATGGGCTGAAAGTGCCAAAAGTCCAGAGTTAGTCTCAGAAAGTGCCAAAGACTATTTCAGTAAAATGACAGTCGTCTCAAACTTCCCAAAAATACAACATAGCAAATAATCCTTTTTAATGCCAAATATATTTTTAAGTTGTTAACCGTTTTTTGATGGGAATTCTTTCCAAACTGATGACATATTGTTCTGCCTTGTTAATTTTTATAAATATAGCACCATTACAAAAAAACAAAGAGTGCATAAATTAAGAGGAAAAAGCACATCTATCTGCCTACTGTTTTAACAAAATAACTAAGATGTTTACACACATTCTTTTCCAGTGTTTTTTTAAAATAACACTTTTCTTAAAAAAAGAAAAAAGTGCGCTGCAGAAAAATGAAAAAGAGTAGAAAGAAGAAAATGAATGTATTACAGCATTATTCCCAAGAGTTTGTCGACTCCAACCCCAATCTCAGACACAAGATAAAGAAGACCTGGAACACCTGATAATCTTAAAAGTGTAGAGGAGAGGTTTTCAAATTTGAGCTTCCATCAGAATCAAGGCAGGCAACAGGGAACTGTTAAAATACTGCTGGCTGGGCCCCATCCCCAGCCCCCAAGTTTTGAATTCAGTAGATCTGTGATGGGGCCAGAGAATTTGCATTTCTAACCAGTTCTCAGGGGGTGCTGATTCTGCTGCTCTGGAGATCACACTTTGGATTGACTCCTGAAGTCATTTGAAATAACAGACTTACAGAAGGGTTCACATTCCCTTTAGATGGAGATATCTTTGGTTTTGTCTTTTGTTTTAACATTTATCCATAAAATTGATCAAGTTTGAAGTGAGCCATAACAGCTTAGTAACAATACTTCAGGTTGTATAGTTAATACACTTTTTTAAAAACACTTCTCACCCTGGGAGAGGTTGTCATTTTTCCTATTTTGTAGGTAAAGTAATTGAGACCTGACCTATCAGTTATGATGCCCAGGGTAGAACTCATGGTTTCTTCCTTCTGTCCACAATTTTTTCAGGTTTATCAAGCTGCCAAAGTATTATGGCAAGGCCAAGGAAGCAACAGTGTGACTAGGGCCAGATTGGAGGGTCACCATGATGAGAAGGTCTATGGCCAACCCAATTCAGGGAATCAAAAAAGCTAATTAGCTGCTTCAGTAGCTTGTACTTTCAGAGAACAATGGAAGAAGACCTGGGAAAGGCTGTTTACCTTGAAGCTTATACAGACTTGCTCCCTGAGGGAACTTAGCATTGCAGAGTTGAACAGAGGTTTTTGTTTTGTTTTGTTTGTTAATCATGGCTTCTCTCTCAGCCTTGGATGTATTCCAGTCATTTTGCATTCTCTCCAGGTATTCAAAATAAATCCTATGGCTTCGATAGATCACCTTATACACTCCACGCAAGAGTGAACAATTCAAATGCATCTTTAGTCTGACTCTTTTAGTCATCATCTGGGCAAGTGGTCTGACTTCTGGCTTTCACATCCCTGCAAAGCCAACAGAAAACAAAACCAATCAGCCACCAAAACAAAACAGTTTAGGTTAGGAATCAGTATAAGGTTGCTTTTTTTTTTTTTTTTTTGCTAAGCAAGGATGAAAATTATAATTTTGAAAGTCTGTAATTTATAATTCCATGAAGTAAAGGCCATTTAGCAGCAAAAAAAGGTAAGAAAAATTACTTCAGAAAAAAATAGAAGTTCTTTAAAATGAATTAATTTAGCCTACTGAAAAATACACTTTCACAGTCCTTATGTATTTTTTTCCCCTGAATCACTGACCAACATTTGTGAAGCACTCATGGTGGCCACTCTTCTGCCTTTAACTAGTTAAACTTAAATGATATCAAGGAGGAGAAGATCCCATCTATTTTAAAATAATTCTATCAAACCAGACTCTGGTTTCTCTGCTCATTCAATTTCTAGTAGCCTTTGCATTGATTCCCATAATTTTTAAACCAAATTTGAAGTTCAAAATTGAAATCTGATTTCTTTCATTATGTCCTCAGTGGAGGAAAAGAATAACTCTTCATCATCCTCCTTATCATGACACATTTGTGCTTGAAAGCACTTTTAAACCTCCTCTCAGTCTTGGCTCCTACAGTGTTTTTACCTGTTTCTCGAAGGTCCAATTGTCTGTCCATTCATTCTTCCTTTCAGCACTCAGATGCAGTTCTGGGTGATGGGCACACAGAGAGGAAATCATCCAGTCTTTGGACTCAAACATCTCATGTGCTAACGCGTGTGGGGCAGTGCTATACCTGTAACCCAGCATGACATGGGTGAAGGGAGGCATTCCAGTTGGCAGGAAACCTTAAAGAGTTGTAAAAGCTGTCTAGGACAGAATGGTTTGCACTTCTCAGCACGTATAACCCGTTGCTGTCGAGTCAATTCCGACTCATAGCAACCCTACAGGACAGAGTAGAACTGCCCCGTAGAGTTTCCAAGGAGCACCTGGCGGATTCAAACTGCTGACCTCTTGGTTAACAGCCATAGCACCTAACCACTACACCACCAGGGTTTCCCTCAGCATGTATAGGACCTTAATAATGGTGGTTGAGAATGCAAGCTCTGGGGTCAGTCTGCCCGGACACCTCCCTTCTGGATTTACATGCTGAGAACCCTTGGGAAAGTTAGTTCACCACACTACGACTTCATTTCCTAAATCATAAAATCTGAATAGTAACATGCCATTGCTGTTGTTAGGTGCCATGGAGTCAGTTCTGCCTCATAGCACCCCTATGCACAACAGAACAAAACACTACCTGGTCCTGCGCCATCCTCACAATCGTTGTTATGCTTAAGCCCATTGTTGCAGCTGCTGTATCAATCCACTTCATTGAGGGTCTTCCTCTTTTTCACTGACCCTCTACTTTACCAAGCATGATGTCCTTCTCCAGGGACCGATCCCTCCTAACAACATGTCTGAAACATGTGAGATGTAGTCTCACCATCCTTACTTCTAAGGAGCATTCTGGTTGTAGTTCTTCCAAGACAGATTTGTTCATTCTTTTGGCAGTCCATGGTATCAGTATTCTTCTCCAACACCACAATTCAAAGGCATCAATTCTTCTTTAGTCCTTGTTCAACTTTCACATGCATAGGAGACAATTGAAAACACTATGGCTTGGGTCAGGTGCACCTTAGTCTTCAAGGTGACATATTTGCTCTTCAACACTTTAAAGAGGTCCTTTGCAGCAGATTTACCCAATGCAATGCGTCTTTTGATTTCATGACTGCTGCTTCCATGGCTGTTGATTGTGGCTCCAAGTAAAATGAAATTGTTTACAACCTCAATCTTTTCTCAGTTTATCATGTTGTTGCTTATTGGTCCAGCTGTGAAGATTTTTTCTTTCTTCATGGTGAGTTGTAATCCTTACTGAAGGCTGTGGTCTTTGATCTTCATCAGTAAGGTCTTCAAGTCCTCTTCACTTTCAGCAATCAAGGTTGTGTCATCTGCATAACGCAGGTTGTTAATGAGTCTTCCTCCAATCCCGATGTCCCATTCTTCTTAATATAGTTCACCTTCTCGGATTATTTGTTCAGCATACAGATTGAATAAGTATGGTGGAAAGATAGAACCCTTATGCACACTTTTCCTGACTTTAAACCAGTCAGTATCCCCTTGTTCTCTTCGAACAATTGCCTCTTGATCTATATACAGGTTCCTCATGAGCACAATTAAGTGTTCTGGAATTCCCATTCTTCGCAATGTTATCCATAATTTGTTTTTAATGACCTCTTGTTTTCTTCAGGAAACCCTGGTGGCGTAGTGGTTAAGTACTATGGCTGCTAACCAAGAGGTTAGCAGTTTGAATCTGCCAGGCAGTCTTTGGAAACTCTATGGGGCAGTTCTACTCTGTCCTATAGGATCACTATGAATCAGAATTGACTTGATAGTAGTGGGTTGGGTTTTTGTTTTCTTTATGTATGATATCCTTGATGTCATTCCACAACTCGTCTGGTCTTGGGTCATCAGTGTTCAACCCATCAAATCTATTCTTGACACAGTCTCTAAATCCGGGTGGGATATATTCAAGGTCGTACTTTGGCTCTTATTGACTTGTTCTAATTTTTCTTCAGTTTCAACTTGAACTTGCTATATGAGCAATTGATGGTCTGTTCTGCAGTTGGTCCCTGACCTTGTTCTGACTGATGATACTGAGTTTTTCCATCGCCTCTTTCCACAGATGTAGTAGATTTGATTCTTGTGTATTCTATCTGGTGAGGTCCACGTGTGTAGTCACCGTTTATGTTGGCAAAAAAAGGTGTTTGCCATGAAGAAGTCGTTGGTCGTGCAAAATTCTATCATGTGATCTCCGGTATCGTTTCTGTTACCAAGGCCATATTTTCCAACTACTGATCCTTCTTGTCTCCAAGTTTCCCGTTCCAATCTCCAGCAATCATCAATGCATCCTAATTGCGTGTTCAATCAATTTCAGACTGCAGAGGTTTGTAAAAATCTCCAATTTCTTCATCTTTGACCTTAGTGGTTGGTGTGTAAATTTGAATAATAGTCCTATTAACTGGCCTTCCTTGTGGGCATACGAATATTATCCTATCACTGACAGGTTGTACTTCAGGGTATATCTTGAAATATTCTTTTTGGTGATGAATGCAATGCCATTCCTCTTAATTTGTCATACCCGGCATAGTAGACCATATGATTGTCTAATTCAAAATGGCCAATACCAGTCCATTTCAGCTCATTAATGCCTAGGATATCAATGTTTATGCATCCCATTTCATGTTTGACGGCTTCCAATTTTCCTAGCTTCATACTTCATACATTCCACATTTCAATCATTAATGGATGTTTGCAGCTGTTTCTTCTCATTTTGAGTCATGCCACCTCAGCAAATGAAGGTCTTGAAAGCTTGACTCCATCCACGTCATTAAGGTTGACTCTACTTTTGAGTGCCTTCCAACCTGAGGGCTCATCTTCTGGCACTATACCAAACAATGTTTCACTGCTATTTGCAAGGTTTTCACTGGTTAAATCTTTTCAGAAGTAGACTGCTGAGTCCTTCTTCCTAGTCTGTCTTAGTCTGGAAGCTCAGCTGAAATCTGTCCACCATGGGTGACCCTGCTGGTATTTGAATACTGTTGGTATAGTTTCCAGCATCACAGCAACAGGCAAGCCCCCACAGTACAACAAACTGACAGACATGTGGGTAACATACGTAACCTCAATTGAATTGTTCTGAGAAATAACAATTAAATGGGTGAAGCTATAAGGACAGAACCTGGCATATAAGAGTAGTTCAGAAAATACATGGTGTTAGTTTCCAGGGCATGCATGTCTTCCACTTTCCCATTCAAACTCGTTGCCATCAAGTCGATTCCGACGCCTAGCAAACCTATGGGACAGAGTGCAACTTCCCTATAGGGTTTCCAGGGAGCAGCTGGTAGATTTGAACAGCTGACCTTTTGGTTAGCAGCCATAGCTCTTAACAACTTCTCCACAGGGTTCCATGTCCCCAGTACCCAATAAAATAATTTTAACGTAGTGGACATTTAAGGAATAGCAGTTGGTTAACTTGGTATTAAAAAAAAAAAATACAGTTGTTGTTGAGTCAGTTCAGACTCATGGCGTTGCCATGAGTGTCAGAGCAGAACTGTGCTCCATAGGGTTTTCAGTGGCTGATTTTTCAGAAGTAGATCACTAGTCATTTCTTCCAGGGCACCTCTGAGTGAACTTGAACCACCAACCTTTATTTTAGCAGCCAAGCGTGCTAGCCCTTTGTATCACCCAGAGACACTAAGTTAATGTCAGACTGTTGGTATTAGTATAGCTGTATTTCTATTATACTTTTACCTTGGATAGTGTCTTGCTTCCAAAGAGAGGTTCAATTGTCACCAGGGGAAAATTGTAAAATTACATTCCTATCATATGTCTTTGACTACTAACATAGAATTTTCAGTTTGGACTTGTCTTGAAGCTGGCTGCAGCTTAATGGCAGCAAGCCTGGGTAAGCTGTAGAATCAATGTGTAAGCTGCAAGTGAATTAAGAATGCCATTTCAGGAGCTGGCAATAGCTTGCTTTATAAAAGTCCCCCAAACTCCCAAACTTTTACTCATATCAAAAATTGAAATTTTTTACTAACATACCTAAACCCGTTGCCGTTGAGTCAATTCTAACTCATAGCAAACCTATATATACCTAGATATTCAAAAAACACACCATTACAAATGAAAATAACTCAGACTCGGATTTATTCACTCAACACATATTTGTTGACCATCTACTGCCATGTCTGAGGCACCCTTCTCTAGTGGAGATACTAAGGCACTGACACAGCCCTTGCCCTCAAGGAGCAGTCTGATGTGAGCATCTCAAGTTGTCCTTACAGTTTACTCAAATGCCTGAAGATTATGTTTCTTTAAAGATCACTGTTCTACTTTCATATCTGTTGGTGAGACAGCAAGGGTAGCAAAGATAATGTCCACTCTCTCCTACCTGGATTACATTCATGACAGTGTGGTGTGCCCAGGAAGTGTCCACTGATACATGCGTCTTTTCACATCACAAATTTCTGAAAATGTGTAATATCCTTGGCTTTTCTAAGTTAAAGATATATGTGTATGTGTGTACACTCATACAGACATGTACACATGTGTGTTACCAGGGCAGTGTTCACGACAAGGGTGGTATTATATGTAAGCTAGGGCACAACCATGCTAAAAAAAATTCTATCTGATTAATTTCTCATAAAAAAAAATTGTGTTTATATTTGCATATACCATGAGACAGGGTTTTAATCTCATTGGGTGTTCAGGTTAAAGATCCTACATAATGAAATATAACAAAACAACTAACAGGCTAAGTTTTTCATTCAGAAAAATAAGCCCAACTCAAATTAAGTGTTGCTTTTGGTTGACATCAAATTCGAATTTTACCACTTACTAAATGTGTGACCTTCAGCAAGGTAATGATTGGTGCCAGTAAAAAATGGAAATATTTGCCCCACAGTAGATTCATAAGACTGCATGAGCCATTGTATTATGCGAAATGCTTGGCATACTACTTGGCAAATACTAGAAACTCAGTTACAAGGAATGCCGTTGTTATTATCAATTCCTCCTCTCAGCGATGTTTACATTTTAAAATTGGGCCCATGGATGGTTTAATATCGTAACTCAACAGATTGAACTGATCTAATTTTGAATACTATGGTATGGACTTAAAGGAGACATAAAAATTTGTCAGGAGATATGCATATGTGTAATATGTTTTGAAGTTCCTGGATGGCAGACTGCTAAGCGCTCAGCGGCACCTCAGGAGGACGTCCTGGCGATTTGATTCTGAAAGGTCACAACCGTGACGAGCCTACGAAGCATAGTTCTACTCTGACACACTGGCACACATGGGGTCACCATGTGTCAGACTGGACTCGATGATTACTGGTTTGGTTTTTAGTATATTTTGGATAGAGATAAATGGAAATCAGACTGGCTACGGTGGTAAGATACACACCTGTAACCTAGCGTGTGTGTGTATAAATTACGTTTTAGACGACCACTTTAAAGTGAAAAATTAATCTGGCAAGTTCTCTGCTTTGCTCATCTTGATTCCTTACCTAAAATGTCTCCTTTCTTTCACATTTAAAATTGCATGCTTTCCTAATACTCTTTTTCCACAACTTCTCCCCCCCTCTGGCTCCTAGGGCACTCAGAGAACATGTTTGCCTCCTGCTGGTTTGCCTGTCACCTTCCGTTTCATGTTTGTCTCATGCCTGTTCATGCTTGTATATGTAATGGTCCCCATTATATTCCAAATTCCTTTTTATTTGATTTTTTTTCACCCACGGCACAGCACTGGGCCCAAAGTAGGTAATATTTGTTAATAGTAACCTGTATACACAGATCAGTGGCTACAAAAAGTAGTAATTTCAGAAAACTCCTCAGAGGAGTAAGCAAGTAAGCTTCTGAAAATAAGATTTAAAGAAATCAGGTAGAATTTTGAAGGTGGCACTCTTGGTTTCCTGGAAAAGTAAGTCTTACAATTTGCTCATGGGCAACCATCTTCTTCCCATGACATATGAAAGAAGAAAAAAAAAAAAATTAAAGCAAGCATAAAAGACCGAAAGGCAGTTTTTTATAGGGCAAATGCAGAGAGGTGTTCCTGTCCCATGAGACCTGGGGAATTTCTGTGAGTACACGCATTAGGCGCTGGAGTAGAGGCTCGCCGGGAAGGACCTCCAGGAACAGACTGAAAACTCCTTCATACGTATTCTTGGGAGATAGACTTTCTTAGAAAAAACAAATTAGTTCGAGGAGCCAGTATTGTGCAATTTTCAGTTTTAAAAATAGCCAAGTATTGTTAACACTGCTGTGTGCATGAGAGAAAAAGAAAGCCCTTGTTAACATGTGCCTCAACTTCCACATTAAAACAGAGGTGCTACACTGAAACTCTTGCCTGGCAAATATTGCAGAGGTCATAAGGTTTATATCACTTGGGATTGGTTTTTGGCTCATCCTAGATCTTACAGTGACAAACTTTAGGGGATGTATCTCCTTTTTTCAAGTTGATTTTGCAATAAAGGACAGTCAGTGATGACTCTGCCTCAGGACCAGGACTTGCCACTCTGTCTGTTTCAGCTCTTCATTTGCCTAATTGCCCTGCGAGGCTGCAGGGACCTTGCCTGCAGCCAGGGCTCTGCTGACTGCAGAGACCCTACCTGGCATTCCAAATTGGTGCGTCAGCATTTAGGTAGAGATGAATGAAAAATCAATCAGGGCAACTGCAGTGGTAGCATGCACAACTGGAACCTAGTTTGTGCATAATTTTCACCTCTTCACCACGGACCCAAGCAGTGTTTAAGATGGTAAGTGAACCTGTAACAAATGTGCTAATTCTGCTTCATCAGGATTTTTTTTTTTTTTTTTTTTTTTTTTGTCCTCTTTTCTATTTAGAACAAGGAAAACTAACCTGCTTAGGAAGCCACATGTAAAATGAATGATGATGTCAAGTTTCATGCCAATATTCTTTATTTGCTCTGGGTTGGAGATGCAGCTCCTAATTAGACCTGGTGATGAATATTCATCTATTGACACACTGGATTGTTGTTTAATATTCCGTATTCAGAAGGCTTAACTTTTTTTTTTAAGTCTATTTAATTCCTTCTCACGTATCTTTGTAATATACTCTATCTCCAAACTACAGTGCTTTAAATTTCTAAATTTCCAATTCTGCAAAGATAGAGTTAAACACTATTTGTCCTCTGGCTACTTCTACTACAGAAAGGGAACTGGAATTATTCAAAGCTGCAGTCTTCAGCTCTCAAAGACAGCTACAGTAACTTTCTGAACAGATTGGGTTAAACGTTTTTACAGACCCATTATCTGATGATAAGGCGGCAATAAGTTGTGCAGTGCCACATTCCAAAGGGTTCCAAATCTCACAAGCCTCTTTGTATGTGATGGTCTCGCAGTGAAGAAGATTCTTTGGGCTACAAAGATGAAGAGCCTACTTCTTCTGGTGCTGATTTCAGTGTGCTGGGCTGATGATCGTTCGAACAACTATACTATGGATCATAACGGAGTTATTCACATCCAAGGTAAGAAAACAGACTCTCTTATGAAAGTCAAATTAATTTCAAGTTACGTAGAGTTGAGATGCTGGGTTAGTATTCCTTGATTTTAGTTCTGCTGCATTGACTTTTTCTTTCCCTCTCTGCTAATTTGTGAACATGTTCCCCCAGGCTTTTGAATGCTGTTGCATTACTGTGGGCTTCTGAATTGGGGACAATTAAAGTTGAATGGCTTAAGAATGTCCAACTGCTGTATGTTGATGTAATTGTTCAAGGCTTTTTAGTGCAGTTGCTACCTTCCAAGTATAATGGAGTGCATAAAGTTTATTTAAATGCATTTTGGGAGAGAGGAGAAATAGGAAATAAAACTTAAGATGTAAGTCATTCCATCAGAGTGACTGTTTAATTGTTTAAGAGAAACAATGTAAATAAAATGAAAGGCAGACAAGCACCCCTTACAGTCTCCTTCAGGAAAGCTTTAGTTCCCATAGACCAGTATATTGCTCCCTGCATATTTCTGTTCAAGCTCAGCTGAGTCCAAAATCTGAAAGCTGTAGCAGGATTTGAGGCTGCAGTACAATGCAGCTATTTCCTCAGTCCCAGCTTCAGATGGGGGACATTTTGCGTTAAGAAAACTAAGGGACCTCTGCAGAAAGAAGGAAGAGTTCTAAAGGAGCTGGAGCTTCCCTCCTTGCCCTTCTATGCTGAATAATTAAAATAAGAATGACATAATTTAACCATTTAAACACGTGATGATATTAATATTAGATGAGCTCTGTTTGAGGGCCAGGGCATTCTAAGTTTTCTAAGAGAAGTAAAACCCCAAGTTATATCCCCAAGGTCAAAAGTGTAGTCTCAGAATACTGCATTCACGATTAAAAAGTCTGACTTGTGAAGGTCAAAGGACTGTGTAAATCTGGCTGCAAGTATTTTGCTGTGTGCATTTTGACTATCAAAATAGAATTCTGGATTTGACTATGTCTAGCTATTTCAGACACGTCTCCTTCATTTCTGATTGTTTCCAAAAGCTTCATTTTCTTCACTGTTGAACGGTGAAAAAGAATTATATAATCATAAATTTTTACTCTGCAAGCTGCTGACTCAGCTGTTTCCTTTAATGACTGTAGTAGCATCAAAGCTGTTTCCCAAAGAGTCTAAGATATTTACATATAGAGATTTCTAATCCAGATTAACATCCTTTTAAATTCTAGTCACAGAATTCAATTCCACCAAACTGTTAATACCTAGTCGTTGTTAACAATAGCAATTTTAGGTCAGCTGTAAAATAAACATTTGCTGTGATTTCAAGTTATTAGTAGACAGGTACCCAAGTAATATCATACACTACACACAAACTGTTTAGTCCACATTGTACCCAGAGTACATTATTTCAAAATTTCACGAACATTTTAAAAATAGCTTCTGGTGAGCTCCTAAGTCAGACTCAAGTTTTTTCAGCAGGAAAACTGTTGCACTGTTCTCCCCATTCCCATATAAAAAAAAAAAAATTTCAGCAGGAAAACTGTTGCACTGTTCTCCCTATTCCTGTATACTCTGTTCAAATTTAGGGCAAGGTATCAGGATTATCCAGGTTGTTTGCATACACTGCCTCTTTTTTTTTTTTTTAATGCCTTGATAGTTCTATTCATTTTAATTGTAAATTCATATTCTTAGAAAGTGCAGACTTGCCCTGAAGAGGTGCTCAGAGCTTTCAAGTAATAGAACTACAAGGCCTATATTTGGCTTGTGAAAGTTAATATTGAAATGCAATTTGGGTCATAGGATTATGGTATTATGTCCAGAAAAAAAAAAAAAAATTATTTTTTTAAGGGGGATTTATTGTAAAATTGTCCCAAATACCTGTCTTCACTGCTTTTTTTCAATGAAAAAAAAAAGTTTTCTTTTCCTTTATGATTTAACTCAGATTGAATTTTCATATTCCCCAGCTTTTCAGAGAAACCACTCCAAGTGACCTATCATAATTTCAGTAGTCATCTACAAAAATAAACCATATAGTAAAATAGGTAATCAATAAAATAGATAATGTTCATTACTTACTTGAAATGCTGAATGATCTTCTTACATTTAAGAGAGTTATTTATGAAACATGGCCCAGAAGGAATTTAAGGGAGCCAAAATCATTACATGATTTTATAAGAATTTTGCAGTCAGATGGTTAAGTAGCAATCTGAATTTCAGATTTCTAAATTGTGCTGATGAGCGGCAGGAGCTTCTCTCAATGACAGAGGCTGGCTTAAAACTCATGCTACTTATGAAAACATCTTTTCTCTCTCCCATTTTACATTAAATGTGTGTTTTTGTACTCTAAGTTCCCCAACTCTAATTAATCCCATGGAAATAGTGCATGTCATCCTCAAATTCTCCTTGGCTACTTTGATATGGGTGCTCAACATTTTGAGAAATTCATTCTTGAGTCTCATGCATAAGAGTTACCTAATTATTTTTCTAAAGGCCTCCTCATAATATTGGTAGGTAGGAGGTTCTATAGAGATACAGACACAAAAGATTTAATCTGGCTAAAATAAAATATTGAAAAAAAAGCAGGTGACCAGGAAAGAAAATAGCCAGGGTCAATCCCAGTGCAAGTGTTTTTAGTAAAGAACATTTTTCTGGTGGTAAAAAAGGAAAACTTCACCAGCTTCCCATGGAGAAAGATATAGCTTTAGATAAAATAGCGTATGTACTAATTCATTACTTTTAATTATTTTATTGAATTAATTGAGTAACATGAGAATGAAAGCTTCACTTTTCTGTGGAGACTGCTAAAAACTTGCAATCGAGATATTAGTATGTATATCATATCCTGTCTTCAATGTTGTTGCTGTTAGGTGCAGCCGAGTCAGTTCCAACTCCCAGCGATCCTATGTACAACAGAAGGAAACACTGCCTGGTCCTGAGCCATCCTCACAATGGTTGCTATGCTTGAGCCCATTGTTGCAGCCACTGTGTCAATCCATCTCACTGAGGGTCTTCTTCTCTTTTGCTGACCCTCTACTTTACCAAGCATGGTGTCCTTCTCTAGGCACTGATCCTTCCTGATAACATGTCCAAGGCATGCGAGACATAGTCTCACCGTCCTTGCTTCTAAAGAAACTTCTGGTTGTACTTCTTCCAAGATCTCTTTTTCAGTGTAGGGGATAATAATTTGCTCAAGCACTTCTACAGGAAGAGAGACTGCTGTTAATACCTTCTCTGTAACACTCTCAACTAATGGATTGTATTCCTCATGCCATGAAATGCCCAGCCAAACAACTTCTAAATCATTTGAAACTAAGACCATTAGGAAGAATTTTACACCAAGTACCAAATTACACACAAGCACAATTTTTTAAATATTTGAATTAATTCCAAAAACTCTTTGGGTATACTTTTAATTACCAGTAGAATTTCTGTGATGATGGTTATACACTTTTTAAAAAGACATTTGACACAGACGGCAGAGAAATTTTGAAACTATTGAGATAATAACGAACTTAAAGATCAAAATAGGTATACTAAACATGAAACTGCTTGTCCTTACCAAAATCATTGAGCCCGTGCTTTCTGCATCTGAGGCTCTAGCACAAGCCTTCGAATGACAAGCTTAAGAGTCTCTCCTCTAATGCTGTTTACTACCTTTTGACCTTGGACAATTTCTTTGATCTCTTTACATCTTAGTTTGTTTGTTGTTAGGTGTCAGGGAGTTGCTTACTTCATCTATAAAATTGGGGCAAATCACTGTTTATTCCAAAGGGCTTTGTGATAATCAAATGAGATAATATGTGGAAAACTTCTTAGCACTTGTAGATGTTCCAATAATGATAGCTGTTATTGTTATACTTATTTCCTCACAATCATGATAAACTTATTTGTAAATAGAAAAGGGAGTACAAATACCGACGGAAAAAGCTCATACTATTCAAAGAACAATTTTTAGAAGAACCGTGGCATTACCTTAGTTCTAATGAAATAAGCATTTTATAAATCTCCTTCTTTGTCCTCTTTAAATTCACAATTTAAAATTTCCCCAGAAGATTAAACATGGTCTGATCACTTTTTCTTTCTTTGTAGAAACTGGTTTTTAAAAACTTAAGTAATATTTTCCCTTTATATACTTACTATGTAAACATAGATGGCCAGTGTCTGTTCAGTCGATTCTGACTCATAGTAACCCCATGTGCGTCAGAATAGAAAAGTGCTCTATAGAGTTTTCAGTGGCTGATATTTTGCAAGTAGATCTCCAGACGTTTCTTCTGAGGTACCTCTGGGTGGATTTGAACCTCCAACTTTTTAGTTTGCAGCCAACTGTTTGCTCCACCCAGGAACTCTACCTGACACAAACTAGGTGCTTAGTATAGGTTTGCTGAATAAATGAATGGCTAAGTGAATGAGCAAAATGAGATTCTTTCAAATTAGCACAATCATAATGCACATTTCTTAAATGCTTGTGGCATCCATGGCATTTAACAGCCTACAACCCATTGTGTGAACTTAATGGACATTAACTGCATGACTGCTTTCATTTTATAATGTTGGTGTAAGCTAAATCATACTTCACAAAATTTAAGAACTAAAAAGGACTTGAGTTGATATCATCTACATCAATCTCCCATGGTACAAATGAGAAAATCTAGACTCAGAGATTTTAAGTCACTCGACCCAGGTGATATGGTTGATGACTAGCAGTTTCTGTTGTCTAATTCTCTCCCCTCCTTCAAATCTGGGCTCGTTTCTCACTTCTTAATGAGCCTTCCCAGACTACTGCCTTCTGTCCCCTCTCACCATTGTTTTCCTTTTCTCCTTAGCTTGGCCTATCTACTTATTTTTATGTAAGTTTTTGTTGTCTGTGTCTACTGTAAAAATGTACATCAGTTCTGTAAGTGTCTGAGGTACAGTAGTCACCTGGACCAGTGCCTGGCACATAGTTAGGTGGTTGATATACATTTGCTGAATAAACCCAGGACCCAAACCTAGGCATTTTCCTTAATCAAGTCCTAATCAAGTGCTATCCCATGTCCTGGTCTTCTTTGCCTTTGTGTGTTCCCAAATTTCAAAGAGATCTTTTCAATTTGTGAGATAAGGAGTGACAGATGAGGGAAAGGATCATGTGTTTGGATAGCACATCTTGTTTGGCCGTACGTGTGGCTCCCACACTGCTACATAGCACCTTATATTCCATGAGAGACTATGAGAGGCAGGCTGCAGCAGAGTTTCCAATGTGCGTACATGGCTCTGAAGAGTATTGGATTTATATTTGGTCACTGAAATGCTATCCTGCTCCTTTTGTAATAGCTGCAGAGTCGGGATCTGGTTGTGCAGAGTGGATCAAATCAAAGAGTGGAGCGAGTTTAACAATGTGTGATCAACTGTCTACAGAGCCAAAGGTTAAGGGGAGAACTAGAGAAGAGTTACTCCAGTTAACTTTTCTTAAAACTCATTTGAACTCCCTGAGTCTGTTGTTAATAGTTATGTCAATTTACTTCTGTCTTTTTGAGGCAGAGTATATTGTTTGCATCCTCAAAGTCAAAATCGACAAATATCAAGGAGTGAATTTTCCAGATTGCATTGAGGTAAATACATAATCTGTCAATAATTCTACCCAAAAATTAGTAACTATAAAATATCAGAGAATTTAATCATGGAATCAAAAAATTAAGATCATTATAATTAGATGATTAAAGTTTTCTATAGGGCATGAAGCCAAATGTGATATTAAGAAACTATTGCCTTATATACAGGCTTGCTATTTGATAAAACTAAGAATATCACCACATGAATATGATAAATGAGCCCCAAGGAAAATGTATATACAAATATATATACAAAACCCACCCACTGCCTTTGAGTCGATTCCGACTCACAGCGACCCTATAGGACAGAGTAGAACTGCCCCATAGAGTTTCCAAGGAGCACCTGGCGGATTTGAACTGCCTACCTCTTGGTTAGCAGCTGTAGCACTTAACCACTATGCCACCAGGGTTTCCACAAATATATGCATATATAAAAATATTCATATACTGCACACATACATATATGTACTCATAGATAACTCATTTATTCAACAAATATATTGAGTACTTAATATGTACAGGCAATGGGTATACACTGATGAACAAAACACCTGACTCCTGGCTTCATTGAGCTTATAACCTAGTGAGAGAGACGGGCATTACTGTGAATATAGAACTATTGACTATGATAACTGCTGTGAAGGAAAAAATATGAGATGCTATAGAGAGAAGATAGCATTATGTGCTTTACTTTTAAACAGAAGCACTAGAAAAAGCAGTTTCCTTAAAATACAGGTATAAACTAAACAGGGCGGTATCTTTCCTCAACTGTAGACTTGCTGTACTAGATTCACACGCACACACACATACACCAAAACCAAACCCATTGCCGTCGAGTCAATTCTGACTCATAGCGACCCTATAAGTCAGAGTAGAACTGCCCCATAGAGTTTCCAAGGAGCACCTGGTGGATTTGAACTGCCGACCTTATGGTTAGCAGCCGTAGCACTTAACCACTACGCCACCAGGGTTTCCCACATATACACAATGGTTAGAAATATAGAAAGCAAGGTATGAAATAGTTATAGATTGGTATACAGTTTCTATAACTCCCTTAATCTGTATTCAAATATATATATATGTATATATATATATATCACCTTTGCTTCTGTCAAGATGTATAATTGCTATCCTATCTCCTAGACTTCTTTGCGTTCATTTGTTCTTTTGGGAAAATTTACTCATTTAGGCATTTGTGGAACACTGGTCTCTTTTGTGCCAAATACTGTGTTATTCTCTGTGGAAGAACAGACAATTTTCTCAGTGAAGTTACTAACAATTTCATCTGGGCAAGAAGAATAAGAAAGCATCAAATATGTGCTAAAAAAAGGTGGAAATAGAGAGAAAAGGTAATTAGTTACCAAACAAAAAAATCTTACTATTTAGAATTTTGTACCTACATGCACTAAAGCTTTTTTTTTTTTTTTACTCACTTAGTAGGTTTAAATCCATAAAATATATCTTAAGAATATTTACCAACTTGATATTGAATAATCTGGAATGCTGAATCCAATGATATTCTGTAAAGCATCTGTTAAAACAATACAGTTTTAGGATATTTTCAGGTATAAAAACCTATATATAAAATAATCATTTTAGGTAGCAACAAACTCACACTGAACTGCTTTCTCTATTCCAATCTGGGCGCTGAGATCATCAAATTGTATCAAAAGCCGATGATTATTTGGGAATGCTCCCAAATACCCAGAAAAATCCATTAACTAGTAAAGCCTTTCCCTTTGGTTGCAACTCTGCAAGAATCGATGTTGACCCAGCTGAAGCGCATGACTTAATGACTTCATGTTAACGTAGCTGTAACACACTGCATTTCTCTGATTATACCAAATTAAGAAAGAATAGATTTAGGTTTCTTTATTGGTTCAACTCTTTAGTTTAGTTTAAATGTAAAGTAGAAAAATTACCCATTTAGGAAGTCTTTTGGAATACAGATGTCTACTGAATATGCTAAGAAGTTAAAATAGTCAATTCAGAGATTATCAGACTATTCCTGTCTAGGAAAAAAAACTAATATTTTTTATAAAAAATATTTTTATTTCAAAAGGAAGACATTGAATGCGTAAGAAATCTAAAAGTTCTTTTAAGTTACTTCAGAAATATTTTGTCTGTTTTATATTGCCCCTTGTAGTAGCATCAGTGTTTATCCATATAGTCAATCCAAATGGTAGCCATTTTAACTTTAATTTAATAAAGTATGTTGGTTACTTGACTTCCTTCCTGAAGCAGTGACTAATCACCATATGTATACGCTCTAAGTAATGTGCATTTATGTGCTCAGGTATTGTGCTGTTAAGTTTGTTGAACAAATTAAGTTAAACATGAATTCTCCCTATCTTTTCTGAATACTGTTCACCATAAAGGACACCAACTTTACGGATAAAAACACAGAGAGAGCGTACGTCATCAAGCAGAAAACCAACAAAGTGTGTTAGAAAAAGGAGCATTTATTGTAGGCAAGTATGTTGATTATTAGGTGAAGGAGGTAGAAAAAAGGAGGGTATCACCTTGATTCTGAATAGTGATTGAATGTTTAAAATAAAAACGCCATTAAAAACACTCCTTGAAGTGATATTTCCACTTCTATGTGATTCTGTTTGTAATGGTGCTTGCTCTGCCTCCTTGCTTTGGCTTATTCCTGGAAAGCATTGAAAAGATATTTAGCTAGAGTTATTGAATGGTAGAGATAGAATAGGTGGAAGGAAAGATAAGTTAAAGATTTGTGTGGTTCCTTATAAATTACAGTATACATTATATACATTTCTTATTTTCTTAGTTCTATGACTTTATTTGTGCAAAGTGATTATATTATTATCTGTAAATAGTAATGTTGCTAGCAAAAAATAACGAATACTTCACACAAAGGTTTTTGTTGTTTTGCTTATTTAAGTATCTAGAGGTTCATTTTAAAGTTTTCTAGTATTATAGGGGCTATGAACAATTGCTTCTTTGTCTTGAGACAAATTATACTGACAGATTTGAAATCTCCAATAATCTGCATATGATTATCTTTATGTTCTCACTTTGCTTTGTCTCTTCTCACACAATCACTAGCTTAAAATACTAAAAAGCTGATTCAGCGGTTAGTACTTCATTTAGATGCTTCCATGTAAACAGATTACATTATTTTAAATGATGCATAAAAGTTTTTATTTTTCATGTTTATAGAGTGCCCACAGTACATTAAATACAAAGTAGGTTCTAAAACCAAGCATCTTTCCTTATAATAAGGTTTCTGACCTGCACGAATAAATGAAAGTAAATGAACATATAAATAATAAACACCACAATATTTTTAAGGAAAAAAAACCTATGCAAAGCAAGTACCCAGGGGGACATGGAAAGTACTGCCTTCCCCAAAAGGGAATCAGGGAAGGGCTCTCTAAGCAGCTGAAAATGAAGCTAAGACCTAAATCAGGAACTGGATCCTGGGCAGAACATTCCAAGTAGAAGGAATGGAAAATGCAGTCTAGTTTGGTGTCTTCAAACTAGAAAGAAGCCAAAGGGGCTGCAACACTACAGTGGAGGGGTGTGGTTTAAGATGAAGCTGGAGGAGTAGGCCGGAGCCAGACCATAATACTTGATAGGTGGGACAGAGTACAGAGTTTGGATTTTATTCTGAAAGCATCTGAAAATCATTAAAAGATTTTGAGCTGGGAGTTACATAATATGATTTACATTTATGAAAGACCATAAGAATAGTGGATTATAATAGACCAAGAGTAAAGGTGAGGAAACCCCTTAGGAAGCACTTGCAGTAGTTTAGGTGAAAAATCGTGGTACCATTAGACTAGGATCACAGCAGTAGAGATGGATGGAATTGAACCAACTTGGAAAAACGTAGAGATGGCTTCACTTGTTGGCAGATCAGATGTAAAGATTAAGAGAAAGAAACTCATCAAGTATATAGCTCCTAGACTTTGGCTTGAACAAATGGGTGAATAATGATGGAGGCATAAACTAAATTGAGGGATACTGAGGGAAGAATAGGTTTTGGTAAGGGAGAGGAGACTCAAGTTATCTATTTGACACCTAAGATATGACCAGTAGGTAGTTGGATTTACTTATTTAGAGTTCAGGAAAAAGTACAGTGCTGAAAAAATTTTAAATCATCAACACATAGTGTTATTTATAGCCATGGCACTGGAAGAGATCATCTGGGGAGTTAGGGGTATGCAGATAGACGTTAGAAGATGGCCCTGGTCTAAGCTTTGAAGACTTCATTACTGAAAAGTGTTGTAAAGTAGGATGCAAAGGTCACGTATTCACTTCCCAGAAACAGAATCCTGATCTCTGATGTGTGGGGAAAAAAAAAATTTTTTTTTTTTTTTTTGCTTATATATATTTTATATATTTTTTAATGTAAATTAGTTGCTAGCATTTAAAGGTGTAAAGATAGGAAGTTTTGGCATTAAAACCTGCATTTCTAGCTTCTGTTGAAAAATCCGAAGACCTGCTGTCTTTCAGCCTGCATTCTCATAGGACAGGATCAGTGAGAAGCAGTATCTGCTGACCCTTTATAATGTTGCATGTGCTCCCCAGCAATGGGCACAGACCTTTCTGCTCTCTATTGTTCCCATGCCCATAGTGCTCCCTTTGCTTCACTCACCCATGCATACCCAGGTGTTTGTGTTTGACTTACCTTTCTTTTTTTTCAGTGCTAAACTTAATACCAAACACGTTATGGGGGCTTTCAATTCATGTTTATTTATTTAGTAAAGATTCCAAAGGTCTCTTTTAATTCCTTCTTTGATTCTAGGACTAACTCTGTGATTGTATTATCTTGATGGCTTCCAAACTGAGAAAAGACATTAGCCATATCAATGTATAAAACCAGTGATGTACCCTCTACAGTGTTCTTTCTGCAAATTACTTGACCTTAGGAAAAAAAAAAAAATTTTTTTTTTCTTACCCTTTACCACAAAGTGGAAGTGGTCTGAGCAGAGACAAGTAGACTTGAGCTCTACTCCTTTACCCGATAAAGGCATATTTCCAATAATTAAGGACTGTGTGGTTAATTACAGCCTAATGAAGAAGAATGCCTCATACTAATGCATTGGTTTCTCGATATCCTTTGAAACAAGTCTCTATTACAGTTAAAATTCAGGAAAGTATGTTTGAATTGTTTGTGTTTTTATGTTTGAATTAAGAATGCCATTCACCATATTAGCAAAATGTTCAAATTTCATTTTCCTGTAACGTTCCTTGCTCACTCTACATCTTTGATCATCTCAATTTTTTTTCCTAAACCTAAAATAATAGTAATTAAATGCTATTTCCTTATCCATAAATTTTTGATAACATGATAGACTTAATTTTGAAAATTACTGACCAGAGCAGAAAAACTCTAAATTGCCAAAGATATAAAGATTGTTTCTAATTCTGGAGCTGGTTGTGCCTGACTTAACATTGTCAGACAGTAATACTAATTTGGAACCCTGACCATGCAGTGGTTAAGTGTTTGGCTGCTAGCCAAAAGGTTAGCAATTCAAAATCATCAGCCACTCCTTGGAAACACTATGGGGCAGTTCTACTCTGCCCTATAGGGTCACTATGAATCAAAATTGACTCGGTGTCAATGAGTTTTGTTTTGGTTTTTGGCGAGCGGAATGGGGGAGAACAAAAGGCAGCTTTATTGGCCAACCAAGGAGGCAGTAGGGGCTAAGTGCCCTCTAAGACTTCTCACAGGCAGCTTGTTGAGGCTGATTTACATAGGCAAGATCAGCTACAAAATACAAGATGGCGCACTTGTGCTGACGCAGAGCATTCCAGAATAAGAAAGCATTTTCTAGGGCATGGGTTGGATTCCCCATGCAGGAGAAACTTAGCCATTTTTGTTCATTAACATGTCAGCTCCCCACACAGGGGCGGAGAATTTACCATGCACGAAGCAGTTAATGAGGCTAAGGTCATCTGGATTGCCAAGATGGAGGGCAGGACCTGTTTTACTCAGCTTTGGCCAGCCCATGGCTTTCTCTTCAAGGAGGTATTGAGGAGGAAAAGAAACAACTCCAGGAAATGGGCTGGGTGAGGGGTTGTCTTGAAGCTAAGAAAAAATGGCTCTATGGCTCTAAAAAAAAAAAAAACCAAACCCATTGCCGTCAAGTCGATTGCGACTTAGCCCTGTCTTATTCCCTCCTGTTCTTTTGACGCTAAGAGTTATTAGTTAGTGGCAAGACAATGAGCTGCAGGAAAGGGGAGACTAGGCAATGACTCTTTAAACTGCTTCCTGGTGAGAAAGGGCTGTGAGCTGGGATGGGGCAGCTCTAGAAGTTTAGGGTTCTCCCTCTCGAAACTGCTGGATAGCTTTCAGTCTCAGATCACAAGGTGAAGGTGGTTGTATGGTTTGAAAGCCTGGCGGTTGTGTCAGGACTATATTGACCTTGATAGACCTTAGTCCATTAGTAAGGAATTTAGCTAGGAAGTTCAGAAGGCAGAGTCCAAACATGCAAACAAGAAAGAGTACAGTTAGTCCTAAAGATGAAACAGGTTTTTGAGCTGCTTAAAAATTCTATTGCTCAGGCATAGGGTTTGGGTGTTGGATTAAGTGAAAGCAGGCTGCCCCGTGTCCAGGTGCCACAGCTTCATATTTACATGAAATAGGGTCTAGCTTATGAGGACTACTATTTTAAAACAGGTGAAATATGAACAGGAAGGAAAAAATCACAATTAACAGAATGCAAACATTGAAGAATAAACCATTACTGTATGGGTTGAGAAGCCCTGGTGGTCCATTGGTTGTGAGCTGGGCTGCTAACCAAAAGGTCAGCAGTGAATCCCACCAGCAGCTCCTTAGAAAAACCTATAGGCCAGTTCTACTCTGTTCTGTGGGGTCACTATGAGTTGAAATCAACTTAACAGCAACAGGTTTGGTTTTTTGGTTTTGCTATGGGTGAGAAGGAAACCCTGGTGGTGTAGTGATTAAGAGCTATGGCTGCTAACTAAAAGGTCAGCAGTTCGAATCTACCAGCTGCTCCTTGGAAACACTGTGGAGCAATTCGCTTCTGCCCTTTAGGGTCTCTATGAGTCAGAATCGACTCCACAGCAATTTTTGTTTGTTTGTTTTATGGGCTGGAAACTCAGAGTCTCTCAAACAGATGCTTTAGGTCTTGTAATGACTCACATTTCAAGTTTTTTGTTTTTGTTTTGGGTTTATTTGTTTGTTTTTAATACTAATACATTAATATTGGCTTTTCAAAATAAATTACTATGTGCATTAACCTGGGTTGTATCATTTAGTCCTCACCACAACACTGTATAAAGGTTTCCAACCCAAATCAAGTAGGTGAGGGCAGAGGTTAAGAATGAGGTTATCATTAAAGTTTATCTATCGCCCCCTTCAGGTTAGCCCTTCTTGAGGCGCTGAGCCATAGAGGGAAGGCTCAAAATTCTTTGCCTTCGGAGTAGCTGGGAGCAAGCTAAAGCTTTGTCTCTGAGCAACTGAAAGCCCACAGTTCTCAGAAAGAACAGCGAAGCCTGGATGGAGCGGGGACAGGGGAAGAGGACGCCCACAAAGGCTTCTAATGCAAACTTGACTAGACACATAGACACATTGGAGTCATAACCAAACAATAAGAATTTCTGATTCCAGATGAGCAGTTTCAGGAAAAATTAGATTCATATCAGCCTGACAGAAAGAAAATAATTATAAATAGTTAAAGGTTAATGAGCAAGGTATTATGTATCCTAGTCAAATGTAATGAGTAAGACACAGTGAGAGACAAGGCATCTAAATTATGTATTCTACTTAAATATTGTTTTTAATGTGTATGCTTAAATATTTTTATCAAGTTTTTAACTTTAGAGTTATAACCTGTTGTAAGGGAAGCTGAGCTATTCACTGCCATAGGGAAGCACAGGCTTTATGTACCATTAATATTTAGCTGAAATCCCTTGTTAGTGCAAACAGTTAAGGCACTCGGCTGCTAACCGAAAGATTGGTGGTTTGAATAAAACCAGAGGTGCCTTGGAAGAAAGGTCTGGTGATCTATTTCCAAAAATCAGCCATTAAAAACCTATGGATCACAGCTTTACTCTGACATGCATGAGGTCACCAGTAGTTGGAATTGACTTGAAGGCAACTAGTTTTGTTTTTCTAGTATCATTCACTCACCAGACACTTATGACATGTCAGGCACTATATTGATTCTGGAGAAACATAAATAAGACATGGTCTGGGGAGACAGATTGGTTTTTGTCAATAGACTATGGAAAGCACGGTGATAAGGATACAAATCCATCCTGGCTGCTCATCCACCTGCAGGCTTTGACTTCCCTAAGGGAAATCACAGTTTCCAGAGTGATAGTCTTACACATCCAAACCTAGCAAAGTGATAACAAATGTCGTCAAAATAAGGAAGTACTTTTAAAGCCTTGTGCAGCTTTTCAAATGACTCATCTTGTAGCTGACAACAGTCTATGCTTAACAGCTTGGAATGTCAGAGAGAAATTTTAAATAAGCACGCGTTTCACATATAGGATCTGTGATGAGTTTTCTCTGGTTCTTAGCAAAGGAAGAAGTATGGGGACGATGTGTGCTGTTAGTAAAGTTAAGTGTAGTTGTTATTTTTAATCCTGAAATTATGTCTCTCCTGTATATTTAGTTTCTAAATGCTCTTATAAAAATCCAAATAAAGGTTGTAGAGGTTTTTGTTTTTTAGGTGGAATGTATTGGTTTTTAGTGTCTTTACTTAGCATCTTGTTTAGCCATCTTAAATAGGCTACCCAAGTTTTAAAATGTTAGTTTAGGAAATCCGGAAGTCTGGGAGCTGCGCATCTGTTCTTCAGAAAAGAAAGTCACCAAGACTGGTTATTTTGCCCAATCCACAATTCACTTTAAAAAGACAAATTTTGAGCCGCAGCACCTTCTCTTTTCCTCTATCACCTGTGTCTTCATCTGTGAACCTCCAAAAATGATGATGCTTTTATTAAGCTGACAACAGTAGGTAATAGTCCAATACTGTGTTTTTAAACAGTTTTTTTTTTTTTTCTGTGATTATCTTTGCCCTATTATTTAAAAGTCTTGAGATTATCTCTAAATTCAGGTAGATTACACTCAAAGTCGTTTTTGGCTCTCGTAGACTTGCTCTGATTTTCCTCAGTTTCAACAACAGCATTGTTTAAAAGACTTCACCTAAATTATATAGCAAGTACAGAGTTTATCATTTGGTCACGGTGTTGCTTTTGTTATTTGATGAAACTGAATGATGTCCTCGGAATTTCACAGCCGAATTCTTAAAATAATCACTGTGGCCCCGTGTGGTTGAGTAAGTCCCCATCAGCGCTCTCACTAAGCCCTGCTGTTTTCCCTGGAGACAACCGCAGGCTTTGAAGGGCATCAGAGCTTTCAAGTCACTGTCATTGACCGTCACTAATAGGAATATGAAGTTGTGCATTAACAAATTGTGATTTAAAAAAATTCAGTCCCTCCCTGGACATGTTTAATTTCCTCCCAATTAGCTGTGTGTTTTGAATATACAGCCTTTTTCTTATGGAACCCATTACCAGGGCCTCAGCCACATTCTGTGTGCCCCATTTCACATTAAAAGGAAAAATGAAAACAGGTATGCTGCCAGATTTTATTTATTCTTTCACATATTTCTTAAGAAAAGGAAGAAAAGCAAGTAATACTCGTTCTGATCATTTATTTTTATTTTCTTTTTAACTGCCTGTTGATCAGTTTTTTGTTTCTTTGTTTGTTTTTAATTTAAACGAGCATTAAATCAATGGAGATTTCTAAATCCAGTGATAAGGTCAAGACTTGCTCTAGGCAAGACGGTGCAAAATTTGTCATCAGCACTCTCAGTTCCCCTTTCTGCTGTCTTTGTCCCTGCCCCTTCTCTGTGTTTCCTGGCTGATCCCTATGATGACTACCTGCAAGAACAAGCCTGGTAAGAATCTTTTTTTTTTTTTTTAATTGTGCTTTAAGTGTAAGTTTATAGTTCAAGTTAGTTTTCATACAAAAATTTATACACACATTGCTAGATGACCCTACTTGCTCTCCCTGCAATGTGACAGCACGCTCCTCCTCTCCACCCTAGATTTCCTGTGTCCATTCAGCCAGCTCCTGTCCCTTTCTGCCTTCTCATCTCACCTCCAGACAGGGGCTGCCCATTTATTCAAATGTATCTATTTGAACTAAGAAGCACACTCCTCACGAGTGTCATTTTATGTCTTATAGTCCAGGCTAGTCTTTGTCTGAAGGGTTGGTTTCGGGAATGGTTTTAGTTTTAGGCTAACGAAGAGTCTGGAGGCCATGTCTTCCAGGGTCCCTCCAGTCTCAGTCAGACCACTAAATCTGGTCTTTTCGCTAGAATTTGAGTTCTGCACCCCATTTTTCTCCCGCTCCATCAGGGACTCTATGTTTTGTTTCCTGTCAGGATGGTCACTGGTGGTAGCCCAGCACCATCTAGTTCTTCTGGTCTCAGGCTGATGGAGTGTCTGGTTTATATGGCCTTTTCTGTCTCTTGGGCTTATATTTTCCTTATGTCTTTGGTGTTCTTCATTCTCCTTTGCTCCATGAGGGTTGGGACCAATTGATCCATCTTAGATGACCACTTGCTAGCTTTTTAAGACCCCAGGCGCCACTCACCAAAGTGGGATGCAGAACATTTTCTTGGTAAACTTTGTTATGCCAATTGACCTGGATTTCCCCTGAAACCATGGTCCCCAGACCCCCAACCCTGCTACTCTGTCCCTGGAAGTGTTTGGTTGTATTCAGGGAACTTCTTAGCTTTCGGTTTAGTCCAACTGTGCTGACTTCCCCTATATTGTGTGTTGTCCTTCCGTTCACCTAATTATTGTGTACTATTTTTTTTTTTTATCTAGTTAGTGAGGAAATCCTGGTGGCGTAGTGGTTAAGTGCTACGGCTGCTAACCAAAGGGTCAGCAGTTCAAATCCACCAGGCACTCCTTGGAAACTCTATGGGGCAGTTCTACTCTGTCCTATAGGGTCACTATGAGTCAGAATCAACTCGACGGCACCAGGTTTGCTTTTGGTTGGTTTATCTAGTTAGTGAATACCCCTCTCCCTCCCACCCCATGTTTAAACCTTCTATGTTTAAACCTTTTCTTGCGTTCTGTGGTAGGAATCTTAAGCTCAGTTTTCTCATTAGGTAAACTTGCCAGAGTCAAGCAGCTAAGCCATGGTAGAGCTGCAGTGGAACAGAACTGCTAAATCATTGGCCAGTGCTGGTTCCTCCACATCTTACCTGTTCTGCAACAGACCACTCCTTCCAGTAGTGCTGCATGTTGTATAATCTGCAGTGTAGATCTTCTGAAAACAAGCAAAAAACGTTGTTCTCAAGGCCACCCTGGTGGTTTAGGTTAATGAACATTAAGGATCCAGAGTCACTAAATGTTACACATCTCGCTTAGAGTTCTTTGAATTCCAACCAGTGACTTCTGAAATGTATTACCTAATTTCCTCAGAAAGGAAATAATAATGCTTGAATTTTGGACATTCTGACAGTCTTGGGAGAAAAATTATTTTGTGAGAAGTCAGTGGATTTTTGGTGCCTGCTCAGTTCTCAATATTATACCACATAAATTGTCTTCTACCTCCAATGCTGGAGCTTAAGTAAATAGTACCTACAAAAGGCAGAACCCTACACTTGTAAAATACTACAACAAGACATTTTACAGTAAACCACAGGAGAAAAAAATTAGAAGCCTCAGTCCCTTATACAAGAGTTTTGATCTTTGCTTTAACTCTTTAATTTAGAAAACACTCAGACTTTTTTTTCATTCTGGAACACCTTATGATTACAGTAAACTACACAATAATTTCCAACTTTCCCATATAATGCAGGCCACATACTATGTATTCATTTTTTCACTCCACATGAGTCAATTTTATAAGTGTAAGTCAAACTATGGAGGTTAATATATACCAAAATTACACTTAATACAGGCACTGATACATTTAAGAAATGCTGTGGAAAATCTATGTGGTAGGGACAGTTAGCAATCAGCACACCCTTACTTTTGGTCAGCCATTTTTTAAAGCACATTATACGTGTTGTTGTTGTTAGTTGCTGTTGAGTCGGTTCCAACTCATGGAGACCCCATGTGTGCAAAATAGAACTGCTCCATAGAGTTTTCAAGGCTGTGATCTTTCAGAAACAGATGGCCAGGCCTGTCTTCCTAGAAGCCTCTGATTTGGTTTGAACCACAGTCTTTATGTTAATAGTCAAGGGCTATGTATTATAATCATTACATATATGTTGTCATTGTTAGGTGCCATCGAGTTGGTTCCTACTCATAGTGACCCTATGTACAGCAGAATGAAACACTACCTGGTCCTGTGCCCTTCCCACAATCGTTGTTATATTTGAGCCCACTGTTGCAGCCACTGGGTCAATCCATGTTGTTAAAGGTCTTCCTCTTTTTCAATGACCCTCTAAATTGTTGTTGTGTACTGTTGAGTCAATTCCAACAGAGTAGAACTGCCCCATAGGATTTCCATGGAGCAGCTAGTGGATTCGAACTGATGACCTTTTGGTTAGCAGCCTGAGCGCTTAACCACTTGCCACCAGGGCTCCTCTAAATCATATACGTGTGTGTGTGTGTGTGTGTGTGTGTGTGTCTATGTGTATATATATACATAGGTGATAGTGGTTAAAGTGATTGGCTGCTAACCGAAAGGTCGGCTATTTGAAACCACCAGAGGCTCCATGGCAGAAAGATGTGGCAGTCTGCTTCCATAGAGATTAATAGCCTCAGAAAACATATGAGGTCTCTATGAGTTGGAATGGACTCTACCGCAGTGGGTATATACATACACACACACACACATATATACATATATATATGTATGTATGTATGTTTATTATCCCCAATTCAAACATAAGGAAATTGGGGATTAAGGGTTGTACAACTTGCCAAAGGCTACAGAGCTAGTATATTAAAGAGGTAAAGTTGGACCCAGGTCTATACCACAGTAGAACCCTTGTTTGTCACCACTTACCCCAGTGTACTTGGGCATTAGTTTTGACTTAAAATTAAATGACTTGAATTATTGAACCGAGATCTCTTGTAGCTTTGCGTCATGTCTAAACTCATCTCCCAGCATGAGAAGGCCCAGCTCTCGGCTGGCTTTCCAAGGCACCAGGGTAAGATATTCCCCATGCCTTTCGGACATTGCTGAACAAAGTTAGCCAACAGCACCTTTTCCTCCTCTCAGAAAGAGGATACTAGAGACATTTATGTAGAACCTTGAAACAGTCATTGCAGATGTTAAAGGTGAAAAATTTTTTGTAGGGAAGAGTTGGATAGATTTACCCTTCATCTCTTCAGATTCTATGGTCCTAAATAAGAAGATAAAGAATAGGCTATAAAGGAAATGCTTAATGAGTTGGATTTGTGATTCATTTTAATTAAATACTTAATGAGGCTATTATACTCTCATTTCATCATCTATTCAAAGAGGAGGTTGATGGCTTTGTTAAACTCTTTGGGTTCCGAGGATTAGGGATGACTTATAAATGAAATGCTATGTTGATTTTTAAATATTAATTCTGATTGCTATATGATACAAATAGAACTGTTGTGTCTATTTTTGGACATTTAAAAAAAATCTGAATCCTATGTGTGCCATTACATAACTAAGTCTTGAGCTCTATCTGGAGGTGAGTGGTTACTCTTCCTGGTGATTTGTGTATCTTAAATGATTCATGGCCAAGGATTGTTCAGCAGTACCTAACAGCCTGTCAGGAAGGGCTGCAGAGTTATTCAAGAACATATCTGGCAGCTTTTAAGACACGCATGGGCAGGAGCTCTTATATTGCTTTCTCATTTTCACATTTTGTACATGTTCAAGAGACTTTGTCAAGGTCAAAAGCACAATGTGCTAACCAGGGGAAACCCCAGAGAAAGCCAAGAGCTGAAAATAACACCTGGCTCTCTAGAAAATGGCAGTCCTGCTGACTTGGCAGCCTGGGAACATCGTGGTGCTCTCTGGAAGGCAATAAAGTCCTAGGGTGAGGAAGGCAAGGAAACAAAAGGTAGAAGTGCTGAGTGTAACACAAGCCATAGCAAAAGGTAAAGAGAATAGAATGAGATTTATGGAAATGATGAAGCATATCATTCTTTGGTTAATCAGAAAGCAAGTATAGCTTTGGATATACTTTTTACATTCAAATTTTGAGGAATATATTTCAAAATTTTCTGGAGTTTATCGAGAATATTCGTTGGAAATAGCTTTCTGATGTTTAGCCTTCGTGTGAAAATAAAATACATACATGTTGTTTGAAATTCTTCAGAATGACATAGCACAGGTTTGTATTTGATTATAATCCATGCACGTGAGAATATCCTGAGTTCATTGACCAGAAAAGCACAATGGAAGTGAATCATATTTCTTGATACTTTTCCTATGAATATAATACAAACTTATTATATTAGAAAGCTCGCTGGGAAGAGAAATTTACCTATCAGAATATTTTAGTTTATTTTGATGAAATGGCCATGTAACTGTCACTTCTCTTACCTTGTTTCTATATTTTTGACATTAGAATAGAAGAAACATGTAACCAGAAAAACAAATAGAATTTATTATATCACCAGACTTTAGATGACTATGAAGTCTTGTATCCAATATTTCTTAGTATTACAACGTACATTCTTTTTTCAATGGTTTAAAAGACATGACTGCTTTATAAATGTTCTATACATAGTGTTGTTGTTGTTTGGTGCCATCAAGTTGATTTCGACTCATAGCCACCCTATGCACAACAGAACAAAACACTGCCTGGTTTGCACTGTATCAGACAATGATACCCTGCTATTCATAAGGTTTTCGCTGGCTAATATTTTCAGAAGTAGACTGCCAGGTCCTTCTTCCTAGTCTGTCTTCATCTGGAAACTCAGCTGAAACCTGTCCACCCCAAGTGATCCTGCTAGTATTTGAAATACCAGTGACATAGCTTCCAAGACCACAGCAACACCCAAGCCACCACAGTACGAAAAACTGACTAATAGTAGAGGTATATATAGTAGAGGTACATTTCTACATGGTTAAAAGTTGTTGTTAGGTGCCATGGAGTCAGTCCTGACTCATAGCAGGCCTATATACAACAGAACTGAAACACTGCCTAGTCCTGCGCCGTTCTCACAATCGTTGTTATGTGTGAGCCCATTGTTGCAGCAACTGTGTCAGTCCATCTTGTCCAGGGTCTTCCTCTTTTTCGCTGACGCTCTACCTTACTAAGCATGGTATCCTTCTCCAGGGACTGGTCTCTCCTGATAACACGACCAAAGCACCAGAGACAAAGTCTCACCACCCTAGCTTCCAAGAAGTACTTTTGTTGTACTTCTTCCAAGACAGACTTGTTCATTTGTCTGGCAACCTATGGTATATTCAGTATTCTTCACCATCACAATAATTCAAAGGCATTAATTCTTCTTCAGTCTTCCTTATTCATTATCCAGCCTTTGCATGCATATGAGGCAATTGAAAATATCATGGCTTGGGTCAGGCGTATCTTAGTCCTCAAAGAGACATCTCTGCTTTTCAACGCTTTAAAGAGGTCTTTTGCAGCAGATTTGCCCAATGGCAAATAGCTTTCATGTTTACAAGTAGAAAAGCTAATTACCCAGAGCTGTTCTTTGTCAGGTATTCTGGATAGGTAGCATACTTCATTTTGGAAAAAAAATAAATAAATACAAAAGCACACTAATGATTATTTTCTTTTTCTCTTTTTAATTATAGCAGAAAATGGCCCCCGTCTAATTGTGGAAGCAGAACAAGCCAAGGTGTTCTCACGCAGAGGTGGCAATGTTACACTGCCATGTAAATTTTATCGAGACCCTACAGCATTTGGCTCAGGAATCCACAAAATCCGAATTAAGTGGACCAAGCTAACTTCAGATTACCTCAAGGAAGTGGATGTGTTTGTTTCCATGGGATACCATAAGAAAACCTATGGAGGCTATCAGGGTAGAGTATCTTTGAAGGGAGACAGTGACAACGATGCTTCTCTGGTAATCACAGACCTCACCCTGGAGGATTATGGGAGATACAAGTGTGAGGTGATTGAAGGATTAGAAGATGATACTTCTGTGGTATCATTAGAGTTACAAGGTAGGTATATATAAATCATGTTAAACTTAGAACTGATAATTAATCATTACTCATATTTTTTTCATGAGGAGTAACGCCTAGTGGTTACCATAGTGATGATGTGAGGAAACCAAAAGTCCATGAATAGCATGCTTTACTATTCTTTTGTACTTCGCAGTCTGCCTGATTCCAGCTTTCATATTTGAAATGTACACACAATGGTTATGCACAAAACTGAAGCTGTTTGCAAATAGCAGAAACGTGCAGTGGAGCTGAATTAACAGCGCTCAGAAACTACGTTATTCAAAGTTTAAATCTCATTACATGGTTACTGAGAAATTCCGATTGGATGCTTTTTTATTATGCCTCTAAAATTATCTTAGTTCCAAAATAATGGCAAGTTTTTTTAAAGGACATCTGCTAACTAAAATACATCATTTTATTCAATAAAGTGATTGTGAAAATTTAACAAAAAAGTAACCTCTAGATTTAAACATTTTTAATAAAGGAGCAATTTTAAAAAATGGTTCAGAGTCTCTTAGACATTGAATACCAGGTGGTCAAGGCATTTTTGGGGGTGGGGGGATTTTATTTCTTAAATATATAAGACATTCACTGGGTTCAAAAACCAAAACGTGTACAAAGCTATTCAATAAAAAGTCTCCTTCCCATCCTTGCCTCCTGTCTGCCCCATCCCCACCCTCTGTGCCACGCCAGAAGGGAAACCCCTTTCCTTAGTTTCTCCTGTATCTCAAGCCATTTTATTTTCATTAATTTCAGCATTGCTTTTCACTAGTGTATCAATTTGTGCTGCACTGATAAAATGTTTTCCTTACACGTACATAAAACTTTAGATACATGTTTGCTAGCGGCTCCTTTACACTTTCGGGACGGATCTGTGGCTTTTTGAAAAGTATCTGTTTGGTCGACTAGCATATCACTGAAGATTTGCCCTCCTGAATCCGATAGAATCCCATTGCATGTATGGAGATTTGCTTTCTATATCTAATGAATCGCGCAATATTGTAAACTGCATTGTTGCGAGCTACTCTTGTGGCATAGTGGTTAAGTGCTACGACTACTAACCAAAAGGTCTGCAGTTCAGATCTACTAGGGGCTCCTTGGAAACTCTTTGGGGCAGTTCTACTCTGTCCTATAGGGTCACTATGAGTCGGAATCAACTCGACGGCAACTGGTTTGTTTTTGTTTTGTTTTGTTTTGGGTTTTGAGCTTCTCCTGTCTCCCTTATAGTTCTTAGCTCCTGATTGCATGCCACCAAGCGATCTCAGTTTTTATTGATTCTCATTAATATCCATGAACGGTTGGTATTATACATGATGGAAAAGTAGTTGGCTTAGAGAAAACAGCCAATCGTCAAATATTAATTGAGAAATGATTTCCTTTACCAAAGGGGCATGGGGCGATGGGCAGACCCTTGAGTTCTTAGTGTCAAGAGGCTTAGATTATTCCCAGCTCTGCCAGTGTAAGTTTTGTAACTTGGGCAGCTTACTTATCCTTATTGTACCTTCCTTTTCCCATCTATTAAATAAGAGGTTGAATTATATTATCTGTTACTTTTTCTTTTAAAATTATATTTATATATCACAGGATTGTGTAAAACTGAAGTAATTCACATGCCATATTTACTGTTTCTCTATATTTATTTTTAAATGAAGTTTTAAATAAATAGAAATTAGTATAACTTGCCAGAAATAGAAGGAAACCATAAAATAAACACAATGGAAATATTTTTAAATTCTAGCTGGATACCACTGTTTGCTGTGGCTTTGAGCATGCAACCTACTCTCCTTTTAGCATGTGTTAGGGGTATAATGCACTCCAAGGTCAAACAAATTTCCTCCAAGAACACAATTTGAAAAGCTGAAGGGGAAGTGTGAAGTAACTTTTCCTGACTAGGCCCTGCACAATCCCAAACTACCACTTTTCCCATACTTTGGGAACAGTTTTCCTACCATATAACACGTATGCATCTGAGCAGTATGTGGTCAAAGAAATCAATTTAATTGATGAATATTTTGACAAGTTTTGTTTTAAGTGCTATGAGAAACAATAACAACAACAAAAAATCTTAAGTCTTGGTTCTTTTCACTCAACAGTCTTAACCAATGACCAGTTTTTGTGAAGCGAATTTCAACTCATGGCCAGCTCATATGTGTCAGAGTAGAACTGTTCTCTCTAGGGCTTTCAATGGCTGCTTCTTTGGAATTATATTGCCAGGCCTTTCTTCCAAGGTGCCTCTGGCTGGACTCAAAACTTCAACGTTTCAGTTAGCATCTGAATGCATTAACTGTTTGCACCTCCCAGGGATTCCTCACTAATCTTACAGTCCATTAAAGATTCTAAGACACTTTAACAAAATAAGGCAAAATTCGGTAAAATACATGGTTACAAACAATTTGCTATAATCATGTGCACTGTTTATTTTGCTCATTTTCAGTTATGAGGCTTAGGGAAAGCACCTCTTCTAAGGTAACATGTCTAGGAAGAGGTGGAGCTAGAATGTCAGACCAAGGGCATCTAATGAAGCCTATGCTCTTATTTATCCACTATAATCTGGAGGCTCACAGGAAGGAGAAATGCTCTGTTGTGGGGAAGAAGGCAGGCTTCAGGAAAACAGCAGCATTTGGCAGTTGCAGGATTCAGAAGACTCTTCCAGGTTTATTTGGGAAATGACCTAGGGACTGTCCTTTGATTTTACGCATTAATTAGCATGCCCATGGTGGCTGTTAAATTCCCATCACTTCAGATGGTGCTTTTTCCATCTGTCTTGTGCGCTGTAGAGAGTAGACACGGTCATTAAACAGAGGACCTACTTTAAAATAACTGACATTCGAACTGAGAGATTTACACACATGAATCCACTTCTGAACAACTCAAGAAAATATATTCCTTCAAGAATAAGATCAAAGGTCAACTCTACCCTGTGCCCTCTCTTCCACCCCCAGCTATGATGTTCCCATAGCACCTCATGCAGACTTACATTATTACTCTAATCACATTGTTTTGTAAGTATTTGCAAACTTGTATACCCTGGTGACATAGCGGTTAAGAGCTCCGGCTGCTAACCAAAAGGTCTGCATTTCAAGTCCACCAGGCGCTCCTTGGAAACTATGGGGCTGGGCTGTTCTACTCTGTCCTATAGGGTCACAATGAGTTGGAATCAACTCAACAGCAACAGGTTTGGTTTGGTTTGGTTTCTGTCTCCACCCGCTAAATATGATCGACTTGGAGGCAGTCAAGTGCCCTGAACAAAGTTAGAGCTCAATAAATACTTTTACAAATGAACAATTTTTTTTTATTACTAGAAACATGTGCTTTATGGAATTATCAAAACTCCCTTTAATTTTTATGTGTACTAGGGGTTTAACAACTCTTCATATATCTAACAAATTGATATTTTCTGACAACTAGGATGACATGGGCTGTGCAATTATAAATCTTAAAGAATGTGTTCTGTAAACAGATTTCAGCTGACTAATAAGCTCACACTATCTGATACTATTCGTCTCTATGTGATGCATCATATGTAGTTATGCATACTAACCCTTCATAGAAACCTGAAGAGCTTTGAGTTATATTCTGACATAGAAGCGTAATGGAGAGATGAGCCAGAAGTTACTTAGAAAATAATCATAAGCCCTTCTTTCCCACCCATAAAAACTTCACTTTTCTTACTTTTGTAATGTTGGATGAAAACAACCATTTGCTCCATAAGTCAGTTGGAAGAATTGCAAGTTTTTCACAGAGCCAAGAGAGCTTCTGCAGTTATAGTCTTCTTAGATGTTGAAATCTTAACTAGCTGGAAGTAAAATAAATAAATAAAATACCGACAAACATGTAGTTCCAGGAATGCCCCTGTTTATTTATAAGAAGCATCGGATCGTTGAAATGTGTGCATCAGATGTGTAGAACACAGGGAAACTTTGGAAACTTGAGCAAGGAATAGATGCCAACCTTGAGCTACTTCGATTGTGTTCTTTCTGACATCATCAAACATTAATTAAAATTTGTTAAGTAAAATTTTGAGTAAATATAATGGTGTTCTTATGATTTAAAAAGACTAAATTTACTAAAATAGAAAATGATTTATGAGATGATATTAAACTTGAAAGGAATGCCAATAAAAAGGTATTATGCTGGACGATTTGGAACTGGATTGGTCATATTTCAGTAACATTCAATGGTTAATCAAAGATAAGTTACTAAAGAAAAGATTTTTCCTAATGCCCATGAAAATTCACAAAATTTCAGGTGAATTTAAACCTGAAAGGTCTTCCAGGTCTTAAAAATTATTGTAAATTATAATACCCTGCATTCTCCACTCTTACCATTCTCGAGCCATTTGGGAATTGGAAGTCAAACTCAAATGGTGTCTAACTTTCTCTCTCCAGATTCAGATATTTTGAGATTTTCTCTCATTTGAGGTCTAGCTACCAACAAAATCTTTACTGGGTAAATCAGATATTTTCCTTTTTATTGGCATGCCTGGATTTGCTGAGGAAAGAGGAAAAAGGTACAAGAACAGGAGCACTAGAGTAACTCCATCCCAGAGCTAATTGGGTTCTTAACTGGGTGCCTGGATGAGGTCCTTCTTACATAGAATCATCTTCAGGCTTTCCCTTTGCTTCACCACGGCAGGGGACAGTGGCAACCAAGAGAGTCTTTTCCTTCTTCTTTTTTTGGCTCTGATTCAGCTTATAGATCCCTCAGCCAAGAACCTGAGAAGACAGGATGAGATCAGGAAGCCTTCCTGGATCTCTGCCTGCAGTGGAGGGTGCCAGCTGGACTGCCCTAGAAGGACAAACATGTCCTACAGAGGCCTTTAGTGGACAAGACTTGATTTAAGGTTATTGAAATTTCTACTTGTAGCATCTCCAAGACAACTTAGAAAACATTTTCCTGTATACTGGTTATGCTATGAGTAAATTGTACATCCACCTTGAGCAGGATCTGCAGTCTCATAAAATAGCACATGTGATATAATCCACCAAATAACCCTATCAGTGGGACAATTTTTAGCATTTCACATGCTAAAAATACTAATTATTTCTAATTATATTCAAGAAATTCAAGGGAAGGCCTTGAATAATCACTGTAATCATCTTTTAGCAACTATGAAGGAGGCAACCAACAAATGGTACAACTTTGCTTTCCTATCAGGTAATTTAAAGAAATTAGGCAAAATTCTGTGAAACAACTCATTATTTGACCAATAGGATCAAATGTTGAATACAGTTGTAACTTAGATGGTGGATGTAGATTTGAAAAACAACTATATGTAAGAAATTTTAGTTCTTCTACTTGGGATGAAAGTTATGGGCTTTCCTCTCAAAATGGCTGTCATGTCACAAGATGCTGAGTCAGCAAACCACAAGTGAAAACACTGCATCTCAGAGCAATCTTTACTAGTTAAGAGAGAAACAAAAACATTTTAAGTGCTTTGTGAATACCATTGTGTCTCCCCAAACAAAACCAAGTACAGTGTCACTCTGTTTACCTTTTCCCATTAAAATATTTAACTAAAGTCTTCCACAATTAACTTAATCAATGAAGAGATATTGCTATTTGTAATAAAAATGTTTTTAAAAGTTCAGTTTCAGTTTGCAATATATGAATACAGAAGCTGAGAAACAGTAATGGAAATATTTTTATTTAATGGAAGTCCTTATTCTTGTTGTGCTATTCGAAGCTGGGGAAAAAAATTAGGGGATACACTGAAAGTTTAAGTAGGCACAAGATCCAGAATGCTTTTTATGGAGATGAGCTTCATTCTAAGAGAATTCACTCTTATTAATAGGAAATAAGACTGCTTATTTAGGTTTTTATTAGATATGCAAAATAATTCACTTTAGAAAAAATAGAGTTTCTTCAAATAAGAAACTTCCTAAGTGAAAATTACTTATCTGCAACTTTTTAGGAACACGTATGTTGTTGTTGTTGTTAGGTGCCACTGAGTTGGTTCCAACTCATAGCATCCTCATGTACGACAGAATGAAACACTCCCTGGTCCTGTGCCAATTTCACAATTGCTGTTATGCTTGAGCCCATCGTTGCAGCCACTGTGTCAATTCATCTCTCGGAGGGTCTCCTTCTTTTTCACTGACCCTCTTCTTTACCAAGCGTGATGTCCTTCTCCAGGGACTTATCCCTCCTAACGACATGTCCAAAGTAATGCAAGAAGAGGTATGTACCTACATTTGAACACATAGTTAACGTGTTTCTTTATACACTTAAAATGCTACATAAGACTAATTACTAAGCATATAAGAATAATTACAAAGAAAGACAATGTGAATTTTGACAAATACCTTCTCTCCAAGCACTATTTCTACATCCCCTACCACTCCTAGTACTCAATATTGACTTTTTCCCAGGTGAAAAGTGCTCAGGAATACTCTGTGACTGGGTTAGTAACCAGTTAGCAAAATATAAGTTCTCAGGGAGGGCAATTCAGAAACTATAATTGGCAAACAAGTCATTTTCAGAAAGGAGAATTTTAAGGCTTGAGTTGAACTCTTGAAAAAGAGGTAAATCACTGAAGTTATCAAACCAAAAATCTAACTGTGAGATGCTCAGAACTGAGAGGATGTTTCAAGGGTGAGGGCACCATGAGAAATCACTGCAAGTTAACCAGAAACTGCTACTTCAACTGATGGATAGTCTGTTATACATATTTTTTTCATTAGCCAAGAGGGATTTGCTCATGGTTGTTACTTTTTTGTGCCTCTCATGACCTCGGATTTCTCCCTTGGACAGGTGTGGTGTTCCCTTACTTTCCTCGACTGGGGCGCTACAATCTCAATTTTCATGAGGCGCAGCAGGCTTGTCTGGGCCAGGATGCCGTGATTGCCTCCTTCGACCAGCTGTATGATGCGTGGCGGGCTGGGCTGGACTGGTGCAATGCCGGCTGGCTCAGCGATGGGTCTGTGCAGTATCCCATCACAAAGCCCAGGGAGCCCTGTGGAGGACAGAACACAGTACCCGGCGTCAGGAACTACGGGTTTTGGGATAAAGATAAAAGCAGATATGATGTTTTCTGTTTTACATCCAACTTCAATGGTAAGATTAACTTCACTGCCTTCTTTCCCATCTCAGAGACCAGTATATACTAGGACACTACACTGCCTTTTAATCTTATTTGCTTATTTTCTAAAAGAATTTAATAGCTTTGAAGTATGTTCCAGTTTAAAAAGACTATAAAAAGATCTTTAATGAAATACAAAATTTAAATATCTATATAATCCAAGCAAAAATGCAAATTTTACTGCATCTTTTTTTTTTTTTTAATGAAATAGCTTAAGCTGTCACTTTGTATGGGGTGTGTTTCTTTTTGCCAAAAATGATGCTGCCACTCTGGGCCCTCCATGGGAATATGGATTTCTCAATTAGGTAAGGGCGGTTTCCATATTGCCCACATTCTTCTTCTCTAAATTACAATGTCAAAATTATTCACTGATCCCTGGCAAAACTCAGGATAAAGAGGGAAGACAGCAGTAAAAATAATGCAGAAATAATTTTGAGGTAATTGCTCTCAAGTAAGGAAGAAAGGGCAATCTGTAATTTACTAAGAAGTGAAACCAGAAGTAAAAAGATCCAGGTTGGATCAGTGTTGACAACTGATTTATTGTATTCGGCACAACTCCCAAACCTTATCTTGCCTCATTCAGAACCAGCTACATAATTTTGTGATTCTCAGAGCAAAAATGTAAATGTGGACCCCTGTAAAACTTTATTAAAAAATTTAAGATGGTGACAGCAAAGCCTTAAGCCAAGCACAGGGCCCTTTTAAGCAGGGAGCCCTGTACAACGGCACAGGTTGCTTCTCCATGTATTTTATTTCTGAGATGGAGACATTCTTTGGGGAAAATAAACCATTTGCTCTTGAGTCAATTCCAACTCATAGCAATCCTGTAGGACAAAACAGAACTTCCACATATGGTTTCCAAGGCTGTCGTCTTCACGGAGGGGCCCTGGTGGCTCAGTGATTGAAAGCTCTGCTGCTAACCAAAAGGTAGGCAGTTTGAATCTACCAGCTACTCCTTGGAAACCCTATGGGGCAGTTCTACTCTGTCCTACTCAATCACTATGAGTCGGAATTGACTGGAAGGCAGCAGGTCTGGGTCCATCTTTGGGGAAGCAGACTGCCACATCTTTCTCCAACACAGCTTAATGACTGTGCCACCAGGGGTCCTTTTGGGAATAATAATAATAATAAACCAATCCATTGCCTTTGAGTCAATTCCGACTCATAGTGACCCCACAGGACAGAGTAGAACTGCCCCACAGGGTTTTCAAGAAGGGGCTGGTGGATTGCAACTGCTGACAACTCCTTTAGCAGCCGAGCTCTTACCACTTATGTCACTGGGGTTCCTTGGGAAAAATAGCAAGCTGTAAATCAGGGATCAGCAAACTTTTTTCTGTAAAGTGCCAGATAGTAGGTATTTTTGACTTTGCAGGCCATGTGATTTCTGTCCCGGCTGTTCACCCCTGCTGTTGTAGGGTGAAAGCACCCATAGCTAATATGTAAATGAATGAGCAGGAATATGTTTCAATACAATTTTATTTATGAAAACAGGTAGGAGGCTAGATTTGACTTGTGCACCATAGTTTGCCAGTCTCTGGTATAAATGACAGAACAAGCCTCTAATTAATTTTCCAGTAGCCTTTATCCTTTCTTCAAATCTCATTGTCTCAATCTAGACAGAACTGGCCAGCATTAATTTATCCTACAATAATCGATATTTAATGTGGGGCCTGGAGATAGCATATCGCAATATGAAAACAGATGCCAGCCTGATTATCTTCTTTCTCCCTGAAACGAAGATCCTAGAGGAAACCTTCAGTCTGTGTGTCACCTCAGTTCATTGATGCCATCATATTTTATACATGCAAAGCTTCTCAGTAATTAACACTATTCAATAAGTGATTGAAACTAACTTGCCCTTTCTTCTGAAATCAAGAAATGGTTAGGTGTCAGGGCTCCAGACAGATGGAAATTGAGAAAACTAAATTCATCCTCCTTGCTAGTGAGCAGAAGCCAGGTTCATATTCTGAGTGTGTTTTATTTATGGCAAGTGACTTCCTGTATTTTTCTTTTTTTTTTGCATTTTCATACTGTAGTCTTTGAATAAGAATAATGTCTTATTGATACCTGTAATGAAAAGGACTTAAGGGGATTTGATTTTTTTTAAATGGACTTTTATGTCAGTAACGCTTTTTGATCCTTTCACATTCAAATTTTGCCTCTCCAGAAACTTGTGCTGGGGTTCAGTCTTGCTACAGCTAGAATTTAAATAGCTCTTGCTTTTTACATGGAATTCTGTCTTCTCTAGTGCTACAGAATGGCTCTTTTAGTCGCTAATTAGCTAACAGAAACTGCATCTGTCATTTCCCTTTTCTCTTTAAAGCTATAAAAGGGCAAGTCTTGAACACATATTAAGGGACAAGGGGGGGGAAACTAATTTAATGGTGAGCGACCTAGGGGTACTACATTTAATTGACAACCCTATGTTCCAAAAACTTCACAGACATTGCTCTGTATTCCCCCTCTCCATTGAGAAACACTTCCGTTTTTGGCTGGTTTCGTCTCTGTGTGACTCCATCACAGACAGGCACATTGACTCTCTCTCCTCCTCACCCGCCACAGGCCGTGTTTACTACCTGATCCACCCCACCAAGCTGACCTATGATGAAGCGGTGCAAGCTTGTCTCAATGATGGTGCTCAGATTGCGAAAGTGGGCCAGATATTCGCTGCCTGGAAACTTCTCGGCTATGACCGCTGCGATGCGGGCTGGTTGGCGGATGGCAGCGTCCGTTACCCCATCTCTAGGCCAAGAAGGCGCTGCAGTCCCACCGAGGCTGCTGTGCGTTTCGTGGGTTTCCCAGATAAAAAGCATAAGCTTTATGGTGTCTATTGCTTCAGAGCATACAACTGAGCGTGCCTGTAGAACACGTCAGTTTTAAAGTCAGAGAAACATGTGAACGGTTTTTTTTGTTGTTGTTGTTGTTTTCCAATATGAACTCATGCAAGTTACCAAAACTGTGATAACCCTTTTTTACTTACTGTAAAGAGTCATTTTCATAAAGTCCAATTCATTCATTTGTTTTTGTAAAGCTATCATTCAATATATATTATAAATTAATATAATTTAAGGGAAGCGCTACATAAGGAGGCTTTAGAACCAAACGGTTGAAGGTACAACATCCCAACAAAGCATTCTTTTGTGAAAGGGGCGTGCCATAGCTTGAGGATTGCTAGGGTTACACCGGGAAAATAAAGCTACTCAGAGCAGCAGCTTCCACAAGCACAAATTTTACATATTTGTACCATTTTGGAACGCACTACAATACATAAATTATAGCAACAGGTTTGAAAAATAGACTTCTTTACATAAACTCAGATGGAGAGGTTGCACAAAACTCAGTTTCACAAGGGAACAATCTACACTTTTCTAAAAGTTAGTATTTCAAGTCTCCAATAGCTAGAATGTCTTACTCTTTAAAATCTTGCCTTTTTGACCAAAAAAGATGAAATTTCATATGGAGTCCAACGCATAGTAATAATAAGCACAGTTAAACTCCTTAACGGTCCCATTTATATGAAATATGAAACTTAAATAAGCAGATATTTAACCAATGAGAGAATCCTACCTTCTAATTAAAATGACACTTGTCTGAGAAGAATTGTTTTATCTTTCGAGTAGCTTTACTGAGTTATATTTAAAATCTAAGGGCCGTTTGCTAAGCCGCATTTAGCATCTACTCAGGGCAGTTATATAGATAAACTGCTGGACAGAAAAATTGTAAAATTTAGCAGCTTGATTTTATGTTAGCTTATGAAATGTTAGTGTCCTAGAAAAATAACTTTATACTATTTAATATTTCTTTGCTATTTACATTACATAAAAAAATTAAATCATAAAAGGAATGAATAATTATATGTTTGCATAACCAAGAAATGAAGACCCACATTTCAAAATTACTATTCTTATACATACTAGCAAGCCCAACTGGTGCCTGTGTTTGGGGAAAAAAGTCCACAACGTACTTCTAAACCTTCATCCATTTAGAAAGTGCACTCTGTGATGGCACTTTCCCTGCTGGTCATCATTTGGCTTAAATGGAATCTGGAGCTGTCCTCAAAGAGTTTACACTAAAATCTTCAGGACTTTAAATGATAGGTTAAGTCCAGCTTCAGAGAAACAAAGTTCCACATTAGCACCTCCAGTCTTAAATAAAGCTGTTTTCTTAAAGTTTTTTTTTTTTTTTTTGACTGTTGAGACCCCATAGGGACCAATATTTGTATTCAAATTCCATTTCATGGTTTCCCATTGTTTGACAATGAGTCCTAATAAATGGGATTTAGTATAATAATCAAAGTATGACATAGCTGGAATGCTTTCATGAATGTTTTTATGTAGATTTTCTCCCATGAACATGAGTAAATAAATCTGTTTCCTGAACTGATTGTGGTTGCATTTAAAGCTCTGTAATAATTCTAATAAATTTACTCTATAAATGTAAAGCTATGTATGTGGAAGGTATAGAGCAATTGGAAGTCCATGAAAACTCTAATTATGTTCATATATTATCTAGACAAAGTATTGTAAATAAAAGTAGATCATTTCTTTCATCAAAAGTATATCTGGAAATTTGCAGATGCTTTAATATTAAAATACGACTATGTATGCATGCATATTTTTTAATTAGGATACATATGCAAATTTTGCAAAAATATAAATCCAAAGAGGTTGTGAAGTTTAATTCAAACACTGCTGGTATAAATAGAACTCACACTTACAAATTAAAAAGCTCTGAATGGGCTAGGATCAGATAAAAATACTATTTAAAGAGGAGACTATCTCCAAAACAGCAACTCTAACACCTCAAAGGTGGGGGTTAGCTCATTGAAGGAAGCCCATATTTGAAGAATTATTATGTATGTTACAAGAATTTTATTGGACATACAAGTGGGAAGAAATTTCTATTGAAGTAGTTGTATAATTTTCAGCTATTGCTGCAGAACTCTACCTTTATAATGTTAAGCATCATAGCTTTCTTAACTTTTGAATACTTACTAGTATAGGAATTGGTGCTGATCAAAATTCCTGGAATGACTGTTAGCTGATTAAAATCCATACCAATTGCATACCTTTTTTTTTTTCATTCTTGTAAAAAGAAAATCTTATCAGAATGAATACTGCGGGGCAGAGTTTTACCTCTTATTTCACCTAAAGGATCAGAATCCCCATATTTTCTGGACTTCTACTTGAATAAGAGGTCTTTTTAATGCTCTCATTTTTTTGTGTTTTCCATCAAATATCCATTTCCTACTTCATTCTCCAATGAGAATGTCAGAAAGAGAAAGGTTATTCTAGTATAATTCCTAACAGAAAGTCAGTTCAGTACAGCACTGACTAATTCAGAAATGCTACTCAGACTTGGGTTCCAAGAGTATCAGAGGGATGAGATGGAAGGCTGGATTAGGAAATCTTATGATTATTTTGACCATAATTAATACTTTTGGTCCATTTAAGGAGCAAAGTATATCTGCAAATCTCACTTAGCTGCCTACATTTGAAAATCCAAACAAAAAGAAATAATTCACATAAAAAGTATAGGAATGAAAACAAGTTAGTCACATTAACACTGGAAGCCATATTTTTAATGATTGCTGCCATATTTTATCACAGTAATTTTAAGTCAAATATGGTATTTGTAAGTTCAAACTTTCTCTCATAGAAAGGGGGCTGGTACCTGTTAAGGTTTTAGTTTATGCAATAATATAGCTGCTTATTATTTTGGCAATTAGGATTAGACTCAATGGAGATTCCAACTTGGTTGCTGGCAGCCATATTGAGTTTCTTGACTTCAGTTCTCCAAATAATATGGTTGTCTCATGGAGTAACTGACCACTAAAAAAGAGGAGGATTACAAAGGAATTACTTACCAATTTTCAATATAGAATGCATGGAGAAAGATCAATGAGTAGCTGACATACTTTTGTTGAGAAGTCAACTGTGTCATAGTTCACTACTGCCAGAGTAGCAATAGTGTACAGCAAAAGAAATGAAAAAATATAAAAGTCACTAAACCACCTGATTAAAAGAAAATCAGTATTTAAAGGCATTTAATGCATACTGAATACAAATCTGAGGAGAAGAACCAATCTGTGTTTTAAAAAAAAAATGTTTTCATTTTTCTGTAAGACAATGGACTGGTAAACATTAAAAGTCAATTTTATGTTACTGCAGTATCTTTTGATTCTTCTTAGTTGTAGAATCTTAGCTATTGTTCTTTGTGTCAAAATCTATAAATGCATTATTTCAAGAAATGATATTTAACCCATTTTTGTTCTGGTACATATGGGTTCAAGTTGTAAACACGTAACGGTTTTCATTTCCTAGTGTATTTGTAAACTTAAAAAAAAAGAAGCAGCAGCATAAATTCGGTGTTGCTCAATCAGCAGTAGTACTATCCCAAAATCTATTGGCATTATTGTCTTTTTATAGGGTCAAAGTATAGTTTATTTTTCTCACTAGGTTAGCAAACCCAGAAATCTGTGCAGTCATCGATTAGGTTAATGTGCTTGAGATACCTTGTGATATCGATTACGAGTACTGAATTAAAAAGGAAGGTTCTTATGTTCATAGTTAAGTCTTTTTCTCTAGCTCTTTATGCCCCAATGACAAGAAACATATTTTTCAGTATTTTCATCCCCACCCTGAACTTTCAACATGGAAATGGTTTCTGTGTTTTCCTGGCATATAGAAATGGATTCTTTGGTGCAAGAGTCTATTCCTGGCGCAATGACTTGCATGGAAACACACCTAAACGAGTTTGAATAATTGACTTTCAAAACAGAAAGTATGCTTTAAAGTTTTTCCCATACTTACTTGGAACACACTGAATAGCCTTGGAGAGGAAAGAAGTTTAAATATGAAAACTAAGTCATCTTCATTTAGTGCTGAAGTTCTCTCACAGATGGAGGATATCATCTTCACTTTGCCAACAATTTTCATGTATTATTACAACCTGGTCACAAACAAAACTCAAAATGTCTTGTGGAGTTTTATAATGCTTAAATAAAGACAAGTTAAACTATTCAGTTGCGATGCCCTCAGTTCTCTACCAAGTGACAAAGCTTGATACCAAGACTCTTCTTGAGCAGAATGGACCCTGTCCATGGAGATGAGACATGTGGGAGAGTAAGCCTAAAAGCAAGAAAATTATTGGGGAATACTAAGTAGACATGGATGAGCTAAGAAGAAACTAGCACCAAAAGTAAGAAAATTATATTTTCTGTCCTTCCTTGATTTCTTAGGTCTTACATTTATTATTAGTGCAGCTTAAGATGGCTCTGCAGTCTTTGCTTCTCAGTAAGTGGTATTTCAGGAAGCCGATAGCAGACTATGTGTTCTAATCTTAGAGAGGAAACTCGATGCACACATCTCTCCCCCACTAAAGGAAGCAAATAAAACTTAATCATTTTCTATTTCTTTCAGGCCAGAAAGTTCCATCACCTCCATAGCCATTCTGAAATAATGTGGGCCAGGCCAGTGGTGGTTCCAGGCCTTTCATGAAATCAACCAATCTCCCTTCTCAGCTTATCTTTGTTACTCTCCTCTCCAGTGGGGTTTTTCAGTGTCCTGTAACTCAGGTATTAAAACATGACTCTTTCATTTAGTCGGCATCTGACTATAGCCTGAGCTCTGTTTATTCACAACAGTACACCAGAGATGAGCCTCTGGGTAGCACAAACAGTTACACATTCGATAACTAAACAAAAGATTAGAGGTTTCAACCCACTAAAGGGCTGCTGTGAGTCGGAATCGACTTGACAGCAATGGGTTTGGGTTTTTTTGTTTGTTTGTTTAGGGGCACCTGGGAAGAAAGGCCAAGCAACCTGCTTCCGAAAAGTCACAGCCTTGAAAACCCTATGGAGCACAGTTCACGTCAATGGCACCTGATTGCTCTATCCCCAAGATAGAGAGAAAGTTCCGATTCTCCCTTACCTAATAATGAAGCTGTTGACTTTGTGAACAAATGTAACATTCTTGGATGGCAAGACAGTTCTATGATTCTTGTATCACCATATTTCTCTAAAAGGCCCACTAGCCAGCTCTTCAACCAGTTGAAATGCCTGTTTAAAAAGAAAAATTGTTTCTCTCTTTGATTTCTGTCAGTGAAAGTTAAGCCTGCCAAGGTTTATATATATATATATATATATATATACATATACATATATACATATACACACACACATATGTAGTCGGAAGAGAAAGATAAAAAGCAAGTGAGTGAGGGTTTAGAGATTTTGAACAGTCCTTCTTTGAAGATGCTGATAATCTTGCATGTGAATCTAAACACAGAGCTGCAGAACCACTCATTTATTATTATGATAAATAAACACATTCACATATAGTGATTGCTGCAATCCCAGAGAAAAGATAAATAAAGCCCTTTGTGGTTCTTCCCGTGCAGGAGTTCTGCCAAACTGAACATCCTTGCTCTATGGGAAGGCACTTGCTCCTGTGATGAGAGCAGCTAAGAAGCAATTTTTTTTTTTTTTTTTTTTTTTACCTTTAAGCCTGCTCTTCTAATAGAAAGGATGTTGTATAAAAGCCAACCTATCAGTTCATGAAAATTCAGTAATCGGTTAAAGCAGTCATACTCAGCTTTGCATTCATACTGGAATCACGTGGAGAACTTTAGAAAAGCACTAAGACCCAAGTCCCTCTCCTAGAGATTATGGTCAAGGGTATAACCTGGGCATGGGGATTTTTCAAAGCCCCACCCCTCCCACTGATGCTAGGGCAGCCAGTGTTAAAAACCATTGTTCTTAATAAAAAAATGTACTATTGCCACTCTTGGAGATGTAGGAAAACAGGTGTGGTGTGTTTTGAGTTGTTACAATGATTGTTATTTGTGATTTTCTTTGCAAGTGCAGTATATTAGCAAATTTGAATGCATCCCCAAGCCTGGAAGTTTATAATGACCACCCGTTATTAAGAGTCAATTATATGTCATGTTCTGCACAGGCAAGTTATTTCTTCTGCAATATGGTGATGAGCAACTTAAAACCTAAACAGGCCTTACCCAACAGTTAAAATTTGAGCCATTGTTAGTTGAACCCGTATGTCCAGCAAACATACTGGAAAATACAGGTAAGCTCCAAAAGAGAATGAAGATTACTCATAATCCCAATACCTAGGGAAAAACACTTAAACTTTGTTTTATAATATTATATTTTCTATTACTATGTATATGAATATTACATTGTATTATATTACACTAGATTACACTCCCCCACATGTCTGTCAGTTTCTCGTACTGTGGAGGCTTGTGTGTTGCTGTGATGCTGGAAGCTATGCCACCGGTACTCAGATACCAGCAGGGTCACCCATGGCAGACAGGTTTCAGCTGAGTTTCCAGACTAATACAGACTAGGAAGAAGGACCTGGCAGTCTACTTCTGAAAAGCATTAGCCAGTGAAAACCTTATGAATAGCAGCAGAACATTGTCTGATATAGTGCTGGAAGATGAGCCCCCCCAGGTTTGAAGGCACTCAAAAGATGACTGGGGAAGAGCTGCCTCCTCAAAGTAGAGTCGACCTTAATGACGTGGATGGAGTAAAGCTTTCAGGACCTTCATTTGCTGATGTGGCATGACTCAAAATGAGAAGAAACAGCTGCAAACATCCATTAATAATCAGAACCTGGAATGTACGAAGTATGAATCCAGGAAAATTGGAAATCATCAAAAATGAAATAGAACACATAAACAACGATATCCTAGGCATTAGTGAGCTGAAATGCACTGGCATTGGCCATTTTGAGTCGGACAATCATATAGTCTACTATGCTGGGAATGACAACTCCAAGAAGAATGGTGTTCCATTCATCGTGAAAAAGAACATTTCAAGATCTATCCTGAAGTACAACACTGTCAGTGATAGGATAATATCCATATGCCTACAAGGAAGACCAGTTAATATGACTATTATTCAAATTTATACACCAACCACTAGGGCCAAAGATGAAGAAACAGAAGATTTTTATCAGCTGCTGCAGTCTGAAATTGATCGAACATGCAATCAAGATGCATTGATAATTACTGGTGAGTGGAATGCGAAAGTTGGAAACAAAGAAGAAGGATCACTAGTTGGAAAATACGGCCTTGGTGATAGAAACAATGCCGGAGGTCGAATGATAGAATTTTGCAAGACCAACGACTTCTTCATTGCAAATATCTTCTTTCACCAACATAAATGGCAACTATACGCATGGACCTCTCCAGATGGAACACACAGAAATCAAATTGACTACATCCGTGGAAAGAGACAATGGAAAAGCTCAATATCATCAGTCAGAACAAGGCCAGGGGCCCACTGTGGAACAGACCATCAATTGCTCATATGCAAGTTAAAGCTGAAACTGAAGAAAATCAGAGCAAGTCCACGAGAGCCAAAATAGGACCTTCAGTATGTCCCACCTGAATTTAGAGACCATCTCGAGAATAGATTTGACACATTGAACACTAGTGACCGAAGACCAGACGAGTTGTGGAATGACATCAAGGACATCATCCATGAAGGAAGCAAGAGGTCATTGAAAAAACAGGAAAGAAAGGAAAGACCAAGATGGATGACAGAGAAGACTCAAACTTGCTCTTGAGCATCAAGCAGCTAAAGCAAAAGGAAGAATCGATGAAGTAAAAGAACTGAACAGAAGATTTCGAAGGGCCTTTCGAGAAGACAAAGTATTATAATGACATGTGCAAAGAGCTGGAGATGGAAAACTAGAAGGGAAGAACATGCTCCATGTTTCTCAAGCTGAAAGAACTGAAGAAAAAATTCAAGCCTCAAATTGCAATAGTGAAGGATTCCATGGGGAAAATATTAAACAATGCAGGAAGCATCAAAAGAAGATGGAAGGAATATACAGAGTCATTATACCAAAAAGAATTAGTTGATATTCAACCATTTCAAGAGGTGGCATATGATCAGGAACCGATGGTACTGAAGGAAAAAGTCCAAGCTGCTCTGAAGGCACTGGCAAAAAACAAGGCTCCAGGAATCGATGGAATACCAATTGAGATGTTTCAACAAACAGATGCAGCACAGGAGGCTCACTCATCTATGCCAAGAAATATGAAAGACAGCTTCCTGGCCAACTGACTGGAAGAGATCCATATTTATGCCCATTCCCAAGAAAGGTGATCCAACTGAATGTCAAAATTATAGAACAATATCATTAATATCACATGCAAGCAAAATTTTGCTGAAGATCATTCAAAAACGGCTGCAGCAGTATATCGACAGGGAACTGCCAGAAATTCAGGCTGGTTTCAGAAGAGGACGTGGAACCAGGGATATCATTGCTAATATCAGATGGATCCTGGCTGAAAGCAGAGAATACCAGAAGGATGTTTACCTGTGTTTTATTGACCTCACAAAGGCATTTGACTGTGTGGATCATAACAAACTATGAATAACACTGCGAAGAATGGGAATTCCAGAACACTTAATTGTGCTCACAAGGAACCTTTACATAGATCAAGAGGCAGTTGTTCAGATGGAACAAATGATTGGTTTAAAGTCAAGAAAGATGTGTGTCAGGGTTGTATTCGTTCACCATACCTATTCAACCTGTATGCTGAGCAAATAATCTGAGAAGCTGTACTATATGAAGAAGAATGGGGCATCAGGATTGGAGGAAGACTCATTAACAACCTGCGTTATGCAGATGACACAATCTTGCTTGCTGAAAGTGAAGAGGACTTGAAGCACTTACTAATGAAGATCAAAGACCACAGCCTTTGGTATGGATTACACCTCAACATAAAGAAAACAAAAATCCTCACAACTGGACCAATGAGCAACATCATGATAAACGGAGAAAAGATCGAAGTTGCCAAGGATTTCATTTTACTTGGATCCACAATCAACAGCCATGGAAGCAGCAGTCACAAAATCAAAAGATGCATTGCATTGGGCAAATCTGCTGCAAAGGACCTCTTCAAAGTGTTGAAGAGCAAAGATGTCACCCTAACGGCTAAGGTGCGCCTCACCCAAGCCATGGTATTTTCAATCACATCATACACGTGTGAAAGCTGGACAACAAATAAGGAAGACTGAAGAAGAGTTGACGCCTTTGAATTGTGGTGTTGACAAAGAGTATTGAATATACCGTGGACTGCCAAAAGAACAAACAAATATGTCTTGGAAGAAGTGCGGCCAGAATGCTCCTTAGAGGCAAGGATGGCGAGACTGCGTCTTACATACTTTGGACATGCTGTCAGGAGGGATCAGTTCCTGGAGAAGGACATCATGGTTGGCAGAGTACAGGGTCAGCGGAAAAGGGGAAGACCCTCAATGAGGTGGATTGACACAATGGCTGTAACAACGAGCACAAGCATAACAACAATTGTAAGGATGGCACAGGACCGGGCAGTATTTCGTTCTGTTGTGCATGGGGTCGCTATGAGTCGGAACTGACTCGACAGGACCTAACAACAACAACAACAACAACAATGTATGTGAATAGGTCATCATTTTTTACTAAAAATTAGGTTATCATTGTAGATTATAAGTACTTACTAAATTAGTTATCAAGATAATAAAGTAACTCTAGAAAATATAAGATACATAAACTATATCATTAAGAAAACCATAAATTATGTCCCTAATTGGCCTGTGAGTATGGCATAAAGCATTTGAGTCTGCTACAACTCAACCTGATGCAAGTGAGAGATATGAACACTAAAATTCAACAACAAATTAACTTGAAATGCCAGGCTATCTCCCTAGGAGGTTTATCCTACGAACTTTTTCAGCCATTAGATAACTTTCTTAATTCTGCAGTTCCACAAGAAAGCACGGTGGCACAGATCAAGGGCCTGGCATAGACACCAGTGTACCAAGACCTGCCCCGTCCTTCCCTGGCTTTAGACTACGCAGTGAAAAGGCAGGTGGCTGTGGACCGAGGAGGCTTCCTATCAGAATACTTCCCATGGAAAATAAAGAATAAAGTTCTGTTTTGTGTCCTCTCCACTGGGAAGGATAACTCTAAAGGAAAGGATGATAACCAATCAGCTGACTGGATTAAGAAGGGTAAACATTCATTAAAAAGGTACACAAATAATATGGCAACAATTGTTATTGTTGCTGTTAGTTGTTAGCTGCTGTCAAGTTGACTCCAACTCATAGCAATCCCATGTAAGCAGAATGGAACTGCTCCATAGGGTTTTCGAGACTGTGACCTTTTAGAAGAAAACCACTAGGCTTGTCTTGCCAGGCACAACTGAGTAGGTTCAAATCACCAACCTTTTGGCTAATAGTTGAGCACTTAACCATTTGTTCCACCCAGAGACTGTCAGTTGGCCCCAAAAGGCTATAGAAAACTGTTGACATGTGATGAACTCATTCAGAGCTTACTCCATATTACAGGGTCCAACAACTGCACACCACTCCCCCACCCCGCCCCCAGCCAAATAAAAACCATTGCTGTCAAGTCATTCCTGACTGATAGCATCACTATAGGACAGAGCAGAACCGCCTCATAAGGTTTCCAAGGAGCAGCTGCAGCTAGTGAATTTGAAGAGCCGAGCTTTTGGTTAGCAGCTGAGCTCTTTAACCACTTTGCCCCTGGGGCTCCATTGCAGGGTTGGTAGAGGGAAATTCAGGCATCAGGGTTTGGAAGGTTTGGTGGGAGAGGACTGTTGAGATGTACTTTGGAAATTTTGAAAGACTTGAGCCAATATACAGCATCATCCCCCAAAATAACAGTAACTAGAGACTCTTGCCTAATGTTTCAGGAAGTCCACAGCGGAAAGCTATTTCTGGGACAGTGGACTACAAAAATGCCCTCATCTTATTGGCTATAGCATTAGGTAGTTCACAAATCAGTTTTGACATGTATATAAATAAACTCCCACCAATCTTCTTTGGAACAATACAAGGATAATTGAAACTCAGAAAAGATAATAAAAGCTTACTCCTATTTGAGATGTAAATATTTAATAGCTCTTCACTTAAAGAGGCCTTTAAGAAACTCCAAGAATTTATAAGCATCCAATGTTGATCTGAGGCTATGAAAGTTATTCCCTTCTCTGCAGATAATAAAAAACAGTAATTAAAAAATGTGTGCTGCCTTTATGATCTCAACTATGTGCAATCAATTAATATGCACAGCAAAACTTGGAAGGAAAAATACACCAATATATTTGTGGAAGTTATCCTATTTCCTTATGCTTTCAAAGTTTCCACAGCAAAGATGTATTTTACAAATATTATTTAACAAATTATTGTGCCACAATATGAGCATATTCTCAAGGGAGCCTCACAATTTCCAAATAATTTAGAAAAAAAAATTCCAGATTTGATTCTATAAACCTCTTCCTACTATATCTTTCTCCATTTCAATTCATCTTTCTCCATTCCCAGTCAGTCACTGTAACACCAACTTGGATGTTCCTTGGTGAGGGCTGGAATTATCCCCTGGGTTCCTTGAGAGGTGTCAAGGGCATTTTGGGCAAAATAATTTTTTGTTGGGCAAGACTAACTCATCTTTCAGGACACGTAATATCCCTCACTCCTCCTGCCACTCATTGTCGGTTATCACTCCCCTCCAGCACTATAATAACCCCAAACCCACCACACACATTTTCTTAACATCTGCAAGAGAGGAAAGAGCACAATTTTTGAGAACCACTGCTTGGATTTTCCATTACAGGGTAGGGCACAGGTTAGAGTAGAAGGCAAACTGGTGATGCTATTATGCACCCCAATGAATCTTTGTTACATCTACTATTGGCTGGCCATGACCAAGCACCTACCTTAAGGTTCACCAGGGCTGAATGGGTGTGTTTTTTCCTAAACCAGCCATCCCCCAGGGGTTCAGTCAAGGCAGATCATCCCCTGGAAGCCCTTAAATGCTTTAGCCATTTCTATTTTCTCACTTATCTTCAGTTCTTTTGCAAGTGTTTGAACTTAGAAGACAGATGATCTTACCTTAGCATGTATTTTAGCAATTATTTTCTGAGTAAATGAGTTAATGTGTATAAGTGCTTCAAAGAGTACCCGGGACATAGTTACTGTTCAATAAATGCTGCAAACATCATCATGATCTTCTTCCTCATTGTTGTTATTTTTATTTCCTTTGCAAGGGCAATATATTAGATAACAATTTTATATAAATGACAAAGCCTAAAGCTTATAATGATTACCCTTTTGTCTGCTGTATGCCGTGCTCTGTACAAGGCAAGTCATTCCTCCTGCAACGTGGTGATGATAAACTTAAGACCTAAACAGTTCTTGATCAACAGTCAAAATTTGAGCCCTCGCAAGTCAAACATACATTTCTAATAGAATGATTCTGTTCCTAATAATTTATAATTCAAACATATTGCCAAATTTCTTTACAAACATATGTTCTTATAAGTATATATTGAGTTGTAAAACTAAATACAGGAGTCCCTAGGTGGTGCAAATGTTTAATGTGCTGGGTCACTAATCAAAAAGTTTGAGAGTCAAGTCTACCCAGAGGCTCCTCGGAAGAAAATCCTGGTGATCTATTTCTTAAAAATCAGCCTGCGGCACCGTCCTACTCTGACCCACACATGGGGTCTCCAGGAGTCAGCAGTGTCTCAAAGGCAACTGTTTTTGTTTCTTTTTTTTTTTTTTTCTAACCAAATACAATGTATGTCATACATGTTCTTTTGGAGGTTTTTCTGCATTGGCTAGACAGTTTGAAATCTGAAAAGTTTGAGACTTGGTCTTAAAATACAAGTCCAATGATGTTTAACCAGAAAATATTTTCTTCCTAGCTTAGTAAATCTTCCTGCTAGCAAGAAAAGCTTTTTTGCATCCATCCAAGATCCTCCTTTTAAGGTTCAAAATTAGAGTCAACTGTCTCAAAATTGCTCGCTGTTGATTACATGCACGAAAGATTTGGGAAATCCGTAAATGATCATGCCAAAACACAGCAGGAGCCTGTGTCGGTATAGACGGCAGTCCCTAAGTGAAGGTAACTGTAGCTTAGGTAATGAACAGGGATTCTTCTAACTATTTTAAAAATACCTGAAATTGATGTTTGCCAGGCATACCGCTGTAATTTGTAAGTCAACTAATTCTGACATAGGACTTGGTCACCTACATTTTCTGTGACACGGAAACAGGGTAAGTTTCTTGGGGTCAACACTACACATAATTCCCTACTTTCTTAATAGTTCCAGCAGCACTTGCTGTCATGTACTGCTCAATATAGATTCTCAGTAAAGTTACAGCTTGATGGAGGAGTAGACGGCTGATGAAGTGTGTCTAATATGAAAATGAAAACAATCCTACAAATGAAAATTGAGCCTGTTACTTTGGAGTGTCCAGACTAATCTATAAAAGACCTTGAATTTCCCATAAATAAGAACTTAACTACAGACAGCATCTTTCTTTACATACTGGTAAGTGAAAAAGATCATTCACAACGGAATTATTATTATTATTATGGCTTGCTAACCTCAGAGCAAAAGACTTTTTGAATTAATTGAAAATAAATTTTACAGGTATGGTTTAAGTTTTGGAAAAGAGTTTTTACTTAACTATTAGCAAGCACACACATCCTTTTTAGTTCTCTCTGAAGAAAAGAAAACATCATGGGGCATAAGGCTCCAAATAGATCAACTCATTAGTCTTTGCTAAGTACCTGTGCAGAGTCTGGGTTGCCACATTTTATGTCCCAATTTAAAAGTCATTCAAGTTCAAATTCTTTTCAATTGCAAATATGTTCAGGATCCCTGGGGAGATTGTGAGGGAACCAGATGGCTGATAAACTTGCAGAGCTCTACCTAATCTAATGTTTTATTTTAAAATAATTGAGTTATTCCTCTTCGTGTAGCCTTCAAAGGAAAGCAAATTGTGTAAGGGAAAAATATTACTGATGCTTGTTCAAGTTGTGTTTAGTGATTTAATAAAGGTCAATCTTAGGAAATGTGGGAAGAAATTGGAGTCAGAAGAAAATTTCCAAGTCAGCAAGTGATCTCTAGTTTCTAAACAAATGAGTTTTGAGTGGAAATACATGGAATTTATCCCAGTCGTGTGTTGTAAGAGCCACAAATTTTAGAAGCAGACCAACTTTATTGATCTAGTCAGGGATGTTATAGACTTCAGCCATTCTCAAACTTCTTTCTGCCACCTCACACGCAACAAATAATATAAAGATTCATGACATATTATTGTGGTACAATACTATTTTGAAGTACAAGTTTATGTCTTTCATCCCAAATACTGAATTTGCTCACTCATACCCTGAGGGCCTCCTCTCCCCCGCCAGTGTTCAAGAGCAAACACAGGTTGCTCAAGCAGAGCCTAAAAAATAAAGCTAATACATTCAACTCTTCAACAGTACTGACTTAACAGGATGCTCAGAGATTCTGATACATCCTTGCAGAAAGAGGTTTTCAGCTCTTCCAAACTAGAAAAATGATACAGTGAGAGAGGAAAGAACAGAGGACTGTGGTGCAGATAGGAAAGTGGATGAGCTAGAACCAGAAAGACCCATCAAGTAGTCCCCACCAGCACCAGTGAGTGGTCTGAACACTGAGTCAGTGCAGAATCGATGCCCTATGAGGACCACCAATTGCCAGCCTTCATTCCACTGTCTATCCATCAACATCCACCGTGGTTTACATGCCAGGACTCTGCCCTACCTCTTATCTGATCTATCCAGAACAGAGGATAAGACACTTGTATACCTTCCTGGGGAAGAGGACAACCTCCTTCCTTGGGCAACCAGAGACAATGCAGAATCAGGACCATGGTGGAACTCATAGCCCCTGCTTTACTCTCTTTCTCTGGTGTATGTATGCAGAACAAAAAACTATTGATCATATACCAAAAGGACAGCTCAGTATGTGCTGGGTACAGCTATTAGCAGCAAATGGTGTCCATCTTGGAATGAATTTATATAATATAGCACAATTTTTTAAATTCAATCAAATCCATTTCATTTTAATAAACATTTATTGAGTTAAGTACTCAGCTATTTACCAAAAGGTCAATGGTAAGTACAACACTCTCAGTAATAGGATAATATCCATACGCCCACAAGGAATACCAGTTAATACAATTATTATTCAAATTTACACACCAACCACTAAGGCCAAAGATGAAGAAATTGAAGATTTTTGCAAACTTCTGCAGTCTGAAATAATCGAACATGCAATCAGGATGCACTGATAGTTACTGATGATTGACACGTGAAAGTTGGAAACAAGAAGGATTGGTAGCTGTAAAATACGGCCTTAGAAATGATGCTGGAGATTGCATGATTGAATTCTGCAAGACTAATGACTTCTTCATTGCAAATATATTTTTTCTCCAACATAAACGGTGACTGTACACATGGACCTAACCAGATGGAATACACAGGAATCAAACCAACTACACCTGTGGAAAGAGGTGAAGGAAAAGCTCAATATCATCAGTTGGAATGAGGCCAGGGACTGACTGCAGATCAGCCATCAATTGCTCCTATGCAAGTTCAAGTTGAAACTGAAGAAAATGAGAACAAGTCCACAAGAGCCAAAGTATGACCTTGAGTATATCCCACCTGAGTTTAGAGACCATCTCACGAATAGATTTGGGGCATTGAACACTAAAAACCAAAGACCAGACAAGTTGTGGAATGGCACCAAGGACATCATACATGAAGAAAGCAAGAGGTCATTAAAAAGACAGGAGAGAAAGGCCCAAATGGATGTCAGAAGAGACTCCGAAACTTGCTCTTGAACATCTAGTAGCTAAAACAAAAGGAAAAAGTTATGAAGTAAAAGAATTGAACAGAAGATTTCAAAGGGCTGCTTGAGAAGGCAAAGTATTATTATGGTACATGCAAAGACCTGAAGATAGAAAATGAAAAGGGAAGAACACACTCAGAATTTCTCAAGCTGAAAGAATTGAAGAAAAAATTCAAGCTTCGAGTTGCAATACTGAAGGATTCTATGGGGAAAATATTAAATGACGCAGGACGCATCAAAAGAAGATGGAAGGAATACACAGTCACTATACCAAAAAGAATTGGTTGACATTCAACTATTTCAGGAGGTAACATATGATCAGGAATAGATGGTACTGAAGGAAGAATCCCAAGTGGCACTGAAGGCAGTGGCAAAAAAACAAAAAAACAAGGCTCCAGGAATTAAAGAAATATGAACTGAGATGTTTCAACAAATGGATGCAGCGCTGGAAGTGCTCACTCATCTATGTCAAGAAATTTGGAAGAGAGCTACCTGGCCAACCAACTAGAAGAGATCTATATTTATGCCGATTCCCAATAAAGGTGATCCAACAGAATGCAGAAGTTATTGAACAATATCATTAATATCACATGCAAATAAAATTTTGCTGAAGGTCATTCAAAAGCAGCTACAGCAGTATATCAACAGGCAACTGCCAGAAACTCAAGCCAGATTTAGAAGAGAACGTGGAACCAGGGATGTCATTGCTGATGTCAGATGCATCCTGGCTAAAAGCAGAGAATACCAGAAAGATGTTTACCTGTATTTTATTGACTATGCAAAGGCATTCAACTGTGTGGATCATAACAAATTATGGATAACATGTGAAGAATGGGAATTCCAGAACACTTAATTGTACTCATGAGGGATCTGTACATGGATAAAGAGGCAGTTGTTTGAACAGATAAAGGGGATACTGCATGGTTTAAAGTCAGGAATGGTGTGTGTCAGGGTTGTATCCTTTCACCATACCTATTCAATCGGTATGCTGAGCAAATAATCCAAGAAGCAGGACTATATGAAGAAGAAAGGGGCATCAGGATTGGAGGAAGACTTATTAACAACCTGCGTCATGCAGATGACACAATCTTGCTTGCTGAAAGTGAAGAGGACTTGAAGCACTTACTGATGAAGATCAAACACCATGGCCTTCAGTAGGGATGACATCTCAACATACAGAAAACAAAAATTTTCAGGACTGGATCAATAAACAACATCATGATAAATGGAGAAAAGATTGAGGTTGTCAAGGATTTCATTTGACTTGGATCCACAGTCAACACCCATGGAAGCAGCAGTCAAGAAGTCAAAAGATGCATTGCAGTGGGCAAATCGGCTTCAAAAGAGCTCTTTAAAGTGTTAAAAAGCAAAGATGTCACCTTGAGGACTAAGCTGCGCCTGATGCAAGCCATCGTATTTTCAATTGCCTCGCATGCAAGCCAAAGCTGGACGATGACTAAGGAAGACTGAAGAAGAAATAATGCCTTTAAATTGTGTTGGCAAAGAATATTGAATATACCATGGAATGTCAAAAGAATGAACAAATCTATCTTAAAGGAAGTACAAGCAGAATGCTCCCTAGAAGCAAGGATGATGAGGCTACGTCTCACATACTTTGGAAGTGTTATCAGGAGTGATCAGTCACTGGAGAAAGACATTATGCTTGGTAGAGGGTCAGCAAAAAAGAGGAAGACCCTCAATGAGATGGATTGACACAGTGGCTGCAATAATGGGCTCAAGCATAGCAACAATTGTGAGGATGGCAAAGGATGGGGCAGTGTTTCGTTCTGTTGTGCATAGGGTTGCTATGAGTCAGAACCAACTTGATGGCACCTAACAACAACAACAACATTGTCTTTATACCTCATAGCCCAGTTGATGTGTTCTTGTGAATCCTTGTGATCCCAGCTCCAGCTGGGTCACATTCTCTATGCTCGAGGACAGGGAATAACAATTCCAATGTTATTTCCTAAATCATATCTCAAAAGGGATTGACTTAAGACACAACCTAATCTTGTAGATTGAGTCCTGCCTCATTAACATAACTGCCACTTAACCCCTCTCATTAACATCATAGAGACAGGATTTACAACACATAGGAAAATCATATCAGATCACAAAATTGTGGACAATCACACAATACTGAGAATCATGGCATAGCCAGGTTGACATACATTTTTGGAGGACACAATTCAATCCATAACAGTTTGTATGCAGGAAGTTGACAGTACTGTGCTTTCAGGAGTAACATTTGTGAGAGAATGATAGAAGCATATTTGAGCTTCGGGAGAAATTGGACCGTAAGGCATTTGCAACAGAGCCTCCACCAATCCCCTGGGGACTCTGGAGCTAGGATAAACCTTCAGAGTTGTCCTGAATTAACGCAAAGGGGTGAGGCCTTTATGTCTCTAAACTAGAGCTTAGAAATTGTATGTTCCAGTTCAAACTCCCTGCTGAGAATTTGCATTTCCACCACAGATATACTGAATCAGAATCTATAGTTTAGCAAGATCCCCAGGCAATTCTTATGTATAATAAATTTTGAGAACTACTGCTTTAATAGTAAGAAACCCTGGTGGTGGAGTTGTTAAAGTGCTTGGCTGCTAATTGAAAGAATGGCAGTTTGAACCCACCAACCACTCTTTAGGAGAAAAATTTGACAATCTTCTTCCGTAAAGATTTACAGCCTGGGAAACATTATGGGGCAGTTCTACTCTGTCCTCTAGAGTCACTGTGAGTCAGAATTGACTCTATGGCAATGGGTTTCATTTCAGTTTGGCTCTACTAGTGGTTCTCAGAATTAGTCCCTAACCAGCAGTATTAACATCACCAGGGAACTTGTTAGAAATACAAATTCTCAGCAGGGATTCGAACTAAAACAAACTGTCTTGAAGCCCTGCTCTAAACTTACCAGTCATTGGATGAGAGCTGCTCCATGGAAAAGTCCCATCAGTAAAGATCAATGGCTATTGAGAAACTCAGGTATGAGTTTTCAGCAGCCAAGATTTCTAGCAGCTGGGGGAATGAGTCCCCTCATCTAAAATCATGTTCTTTCCTCCCTGCTCTAGGGCCAATAATATCAATTACCACACTTCTACCCTTGGTTTTTTGGTTACAGGACTTGTCAGAGCCTTGCAAATCTTTTTATTTCTGCATTATTCTCTCAAGTCAGAGTTTGTATTCACCTTCTTAGGGTTTCTTGGGACCTGACTCTAGTTATAGGCATGGAAACAAGAGACTGAAAAGGTAGGACATAAGGAGAGCAGGCCTCCCCTTTGCAGAATAACTATCTCAGGTGTGGTCCTATCTCAGGTGTTGTCATTTCAGGTTTCTAGGCGAGGCAGGACTTGCTACATCAGACAAGAAGAGAAAGGCTGCTTCTGCTGGCAAAGGGAGGCCCTGTGGAGACTGAGGTTTGGAACACTGTAGGGTAATACTATTCAGCTATATGCATCCCCTCCTAATGTAGTCAACTTTGTTCTTCCCTGAAGCATGCTCAGGATGGACTCGGGATAGACTCTGGCTACAGTACAAGACTGGGTTGGTGGCCAAGGCCAAGGAATGCCTTAGCAACAAGAAGAAAAACATCTGGGCCTGGACATGAAGTCCCTGGGAACACTGACTGCCCAAAGACTTGGGATAAAAACAAATGAGCCTTGGTCCCAGCTAGAACAGTATATAAGCTTATGTCCCTTGCTAGGTGGTTATGGAGTGCTAAACTGGTCCAGCCACCACCCTGGACCAACAGTCCCATAAATAAGCTCCCCAATAAACCATATGTCATGACTGCTGGTTCTGGAGTCTTTTTTCAGTCTCTTGGAGATGTGGCCAACCTTGGGTCCAGTTGCCTTTGGGTTGTTACACACAGACACTCAGTGTCATACTCCCTTTCCAAGCCTCGTGATCTCTGTCCTTCCCAGCCACAGAAGAAGAGAGGCAGTAAAGCTGGAAATTCGACTTGACTTATCATCAGTAACTCCCAAGCCTTATTTTAGCTATAACAGCAGTATGGTTATAAGACACCAGATGATTTTAAGATAATTCTGATCATCTGACCATTCCTTGGGTCAAAAACTAAAAGCTCTTGTTTATAATTTTTTTCTTGGAAGCCCTGCAGAGCACTCCGAAGCAGCCAGTTCTCTAACATTGTTTCTGCCACTAAGGAGTACTTTGCTGCATCATGACGGCAATAACATCAAAGAAGCATATGGACACTATCACAGTTCATCAGGAATATGATGTCCAAATCAAGATTGTTATAGCCTTCAAACATTTAATTAAACTTTGTAATTTACCTTCTAAGTCAAATGACTGGTTTTCAATATTCTAATGTACATTTAAAAGAAATGTACATTAGCCATGGCAAAACACTTAAATAATTAAATACTTAAGTTTATAATAGCTTTCTTTATCTCTTCAAATAAAACTTTAAAACTGTACAGTTAAACAAATAACTCCACAGATGACTACCTTAAAAACACAAGTATTTTAAGTAAACATTTTTCCTATAAATACTGAAATAGAACTAAAATAATGGGTATATGTTATGGCATGAATTGTGTCCCCCCAAAATACGTGTTGTAAATTCTAACCTCTATGCCTACCGTTTTTTGTTTTGTTTTATGCCTGTGGTTATAATCCCATTTGGAAATGGGTTGTCTTTTTTTATGTTAACAAGACCAGTTTAGTGTAGGGTGTGTCTTGAGCCAATCTTTTTTGAGATATAAAAGAAATTAAACAAGTAAGCCAATAAGCAGAGATGTGGGAAGAGAGATGCCAAGCCACATGAAGATCGTACAGGAACAGAAGCTCAAAGAGACAAAGACATTCCTCCAGGGTCAACACAAAGAGAAAAACTTCTCCTTGAGCTGGCACTGTGAATTCTGACTTTTAGTGTCCTAAACTGTGAGAAAATAAATTTTTGTTTGCTAAAGCCACCCACTTGTGCCATTTCTGTTATAGCAGCACTAGATAACTAAGACTATATGTGTGTGTTCCTGGGTGGCACAAACAGTTAAGTGCTCAGTTAATAATTGAAAGGTTGGTGGTTTGAATCCACCTTGAGGCACATCGGAAGAAAGTCCTGGCAATCTACTTCTGAAAGATCACAGTCATGAAAACAGCAAAGTTTCTATTCATGAAACATATGGGGTCACCACAAATCAGAATGGATGCAATGGCAACTGGTTGGTTGGTTTGTTGGCTGTAGTTAGTTCCCGACTTACGACTTACTTGAATTAAGATGAAATGCAGTTACAACCGTCTGGTGATTTTTTTTCTTTACATCTTATAGTTAGTAGTATGTACTAGATATAGTGTCAAAATATATCTGTAAGTTTATACGGAATGTTTCCAACCCTCAAAGACAAATAAAGATCAAATTTATAAAGATACTAATATAAAAGGTAATAATGAAATTTTTTTTTAAATGAGATATTCGAATTACAGCTGACTTACGACAGAGTCATCAGAATGGAACCTTGCTGTAAATTGGGTACTACGGGCATATATATATAATTTTTTTAAATGTTGAGAGTAGGGAAACTTCCTGAAATTTCAAAGTAAATTCGAAAGCTTTAATATTGATGACAACTTTATGATAATACAGGGCTCCAGCTGAGCAAAATGCTGAAGAAATAAAATTAAGCTTAGCACTCGTAAATACAAAGGCAAACATATGGAAGTGATTCAAGGTAAGCTAAGGGAGAGAACTCTTGAAAAAAATGGTTATGTACCAAGATGCACTGATTTACTTACACTTACAGATTTGACTATTTGGACAATTTGTATTCATTAGATTCTCATCTTCCTTATGCAAAAAAATGTTTCGGCATTGGATGCCACACACCAACTGCTTAACCAATCCTGTTTAAGTAACATTGCAGAGTCTTTGTCTTTGGGAGAAAAACATTTCTAAACAAGCTAGTAGGGTTCTTCGAACACAGAAAGCAATAGCATTGCTGATACTAAATTTTGTTAGAGGAGGGTGGTAATATTTTGAAGTATATCATATCCTATAATTTTACATGACTAGGTTTATCCACAATTTAAAATAACTATTTTCTAGACAAGCGGTCCCTAGATAAAAGTGAAAGTTGTGATTTCATATTTAAACAAAAGAAACCTTTGGAAAGAATTAAATTGCTAGCTGCTGAAGTTTATGGACAAAATGATTTTAACTATCAAATTATAGGTAATGAATGTGTAAAGCTTTAGAAATCAAGACAGGGCACCAGCATCCAAAGGTAATGAGTTATGACAAGTTATAAAATCACACTAATAAATTGCTTCTTAAATGATCGTAATTATAACTTTCCTGATAAAAGATGGGGGAAAGATACTTTAAGTCACAATGTAGAATTCCTTTTTAAATAGTCAAGACAGGATTTCAAGTGGATTACCAAAAAATTAAAATAAATTAAAAAGCACAGTTGCAAACAACTTCTAAATCTCCTTCTTTAATACTATAAAGGGCCTAAACATGATATTGACATTCCGATTAACATTTTAGTATCTTAAAACTGTTCTTAAAGGCAACTCTCTGGACAGGGATTGGACTAAACTGTAGGATAGACAGTGATACTGGTGAGGAGTGAGCTTCTTGGCTCAAGTAGACACATGAGACTATGTAGGCAGCTCCTGTCTGGAGCTGAGATGAGAAGGCAGAGGGGGACAGAAGCTGTTTGAGTGGACACAGGGAATACAGGGTGGAGAGGAGGAGTGTACTGTCTCATTAGGGGGAGAGCAGCTAGGAGAACATAGCAAGGTGTGTATAACTTTTTGTATGAGACACTGACTTGATTTGTAAACTTTCACCTAAAGCACAATAAATAAACTAGTTTAAAAAAAGAGAGAGATAAGTGAATAGACAATTACAGTAAAAAAAAGAAAATGTGCTTAAAGGGATAAAGAACAGATGTCAGAACCCTTACACTTATTTTTATTCTTTTACTGATGGCCAAAGAAAAGGATGTGTTAGGAATTACTCACAGGAAGCTTTGGGGTGCACAGCAGATTATGTTCAATGTCTTGGTGAGCTAGAAGGAGATTCCCAGTATGGAAACATAAAACTTAAAAGTGAACATTAGGAATGCCTATTCTTAAGTGTCCTTTGGCATCGACCGTATTGTCCAACCATACCCCTGCTTCCTCTCTTCTTGCCATTCTCCTCTAGTCTCTCTTCCTAACACGCAACCACTCTACTATCTCTTTAGTCGACTATCTCCAAGCTCACATTTTCACCCTAAACCATTATGCACGTTATTTTCCTAAAGACATTTCCCTTTTTAACAGAATTCTACTGCCAGTTGTTAAGATGATTTCTACTCCCCAAGAAAAAAAATTTACAGCCCATACACAGATTTATGTAAAATGAGGTTACAATTCCCACACTGGGACATTAAAAAAAGCCTTGTTCCTCAAGGAGATAGGCTTGGTGAAAGGGTATACCCAGATCTTCTGTTGATACCCTGAGGTTTAAATTTCCTGCTTCTCCTCTCCTATGTCCCACAATGGCTTCCCTGAAATGTATCACATCTTTATGTGAGGGCTAATATACCATTTACAGAGAAATATCTTTTAACCATTATTAATACAGTTCGATATTTCTAGAAAAAGTCTGAATTCAGTGCATTTAAAGTCCTGCAGGGCTAGACTCTCACAGACCCTCTCTGCTAATTCCCATCTGCAAATATACCTTCTGGAGATGCCTAGGAGGACCCAGTTGGGGACTTTTCTCTCTGTGGCTCTACTTGGCACTATTTCCACACACTGCCATAGTCTTTTTAGGAAGAAAGCAACTTCCAGGTGGATGTTCCCTTAAAAACTTGTCCTATTTCTAATAAATCCTGCGTGAGTACATCCTGTAAAACATTATTACACATCCTCCTGCCTGCAAGAGCTTGGAGTTTCTTGATTTAAGCATATGCAAAGGCTATATGGAGCCCTGGTGGTTAAGAGCTTGGCTGCTAAACAAAATGTTGGCAGTTCGAATCCACCAGGTGTTCCTTGGAAATCCTATGGGGCAGCTCTACTCTGTCTTATAGGGTCACTGTGAGTCAGAATCGACTCAATGGCAATGGGTTTGGATTTGATTGGGTTATAGGTAACATGTTTAGAGAAAATCACTTGAGGTACCAATGGCAGAAACATGGACTATACAGACAAGAAAAATAACTAGTAGATATTTCCTGGTGGACAAAAATTAAAACAAACAAACAAACAAACAAAAATACCAACCTCTAAAATTTTCAATCTATATCGTGAGGAAGGGCCTAAATAAAAACTCTTTTCAGGTCAAAAATCTTTCCATAGTTTATCTGTCCTCTAAATTTAATTCAAATTTATTATCTCGGCACCTCCTTAAAAATACTTTTGTTCTGCAAACTAAAACAATGATTCAAATATGGCCCCTTTAACAGTGATAACAGCCAAATTTGTCTTGTTCTGCTTGCCAGTTCTCAGATACTTGCAACATTATCCTCAGGTCCTGATATATACAGTAAATTAAAAGCCCATTTAGTAACTTTATTTGACAGAAAAACTGTCTCTGAGAAGCCCTAGGCAAGGGATAAAAACGCCTGATGTTTGCACAGAGAACCTTAATGTACAAACAACTTTAAAATGTTTAGTCTTGTGTTCTTTGGCCTATAGGCTCTGCCATCCGGAATGTGATTATGGGTGAAAACATTGTGTAGCCGTTTTTGCCGAGGCATTAAGGACATGCTCAAAATAGAAGTGCCCACTAACATGTTATTTATTAAGAAGCAAAGAAATTATGTGAGTCACCTTTTCAAAAATAGTCATTTTTCCTTTGATCTTTACCAATGAGTAACAGGGTTTCTTTGGAACATAATTGCATGACCTAAACCGCAGGCACTCTGTACAATGCTCTTCGCAAAAACCAAGAATCTTCTTGATAAAATAAGCCCAAAGATCCCAATTTAAGTAAACCAATTAAGAAATGTTTAAGGGTCTATATTCACTGATGTCTTTTAAAACGCTCATAAAATCTAACATATAACATATTTAGCCTGCGCCCCTCTGGCAGAACCAGGCCCTTTCTTGCATAGTGCCCCCTTCTCTTCACCTCAGACCTGGATCTATATTTCTAGGGCTTAGAAGCTTGCCTCCTCAGTTCCCAAATGATCTATATCTGCTCACCCTCTGCCTTCCCATGTATCACATCCTTGGGACTTCCTGGCAATTGGGTTTTCTCTGGATATGCATAGAGGTGAGGCCACATACACCTATATATATGTACACATGGCTTGACCTGAAATCTCAGTTCGTTCACCTGAGGTCATTCACCTGACTCCAATCTACCTTTCCAATCACAGGTCCCACCACTCCTATCTGTTCACTCGAAACCTCAGATACACCTAAACTAACTGTTGTTCCCATTTCTGCCGACAATTCCTGCCTGTTCTTTCTCTAAATCTTCAACATGTCTTTCAAGGTCTATTTAAATATCACCTGTCCCAACATGTCTCCTCTAACTTCCCAGGAAGATTTAGACACCCCTTCTCTGTCTTTGGAAACCCTGGTGGCATAGTGGTTAAGAGCTACATCTCCTAACCAAAAGGTCAAATCTACCAGGTGCTCCTTGGAAACACTGTGGGACAGTCCTACTCTGTTCTTTAGGGTTGCTATGAGTTGGGGTTGACTCCATGGCAACAGGTTTACTCTGTCTTTGAAGCCCTGGTGGCTCAGTGGTTAAGAGCTCAGCTGCTAACCAAGAGTTCCACAGTTTGAATCTACCAGCCGCTCCTTGGAAGCCTTACGGGGCAGTTCTACTCTGTCCTACAGGGTCGCTGTGAGTCAGAATCAACTAGATGAAACGGTTTTTTGGTTTTCACTCTGTCCTTGCTATCACACTCCACATAAATAACTTTATATTGCTGTTATTGTTATTGGGGATTTTATTTTACATATCTGCTTTTCTTTTCTATTATAATCTCCTGGATGGTGGGAGCCATGCCTTTTTCTTTCTTCTATCACCATGCATCCACACTGATTCAAAACACCAGTTGAATTGAAATGCCTATTAAACAGGCAGTAAAGTGATAATGCTCTCATTCTGTCATGGCAGTAGTGAAAAAGGAAGAACTATTTCTGCTTTGAAATCTAACATGCTTATACAGAGCTATCAGTGTATGATGACCATGAGAGAAGGGGAAAGAGAACACAAATGGAATTATGTGCTTAGATGAGCCATTAAAGTCCTACAGAATGTGATTAACATTGAGGGTCCTTGGGTTTTCCTGAGAGCTATGGTCCTCTCCCCAAAAAATATGTATGACTGTGCACATGAATATGTACACACACACACACACACACACACACACACACTTGTTTTTAAAATAGTTTTTAAAGATTTCTTTCCCCTTGAGATCCATCCACGGATTCCAAGTAAGGCCCTTCCACGCTACCTGCTCAGGCCATAAACCAAGAACACTGTGTCTTTTAAAATGGCGTGAGAGGGCACAGCCAGTGAAGACCAAGCTTTAGGGACCCAGGAGAAAGTGAAAAAAAAAAAAACGTGGAAAAGGCAGACAGTGAGCCCCTGGACCACTCAGTCTCAAAGAATTTCTGCCCTAGTGTTTTTTTGTTTTGTTTTTTGTTCTTTAAGTTGTATCTGTCGTATAATTACAACTAGCTGTTAAGACAGTATGGTTTTTGTTGTTATTGTTATTTCCTTATGAAAACAAAATGATTCAACTGATTAAAGGCCTCTATCCTTTTCACCTCTGAGGGAAAAAGAGCTGAGATCCTGAAGAACAAGTTGTTCTTGGGAAAAATGTCTAAAGTGTAGGGCAGGCAGCAGGAAGGAAAGAGGCGGTGACTTGGAGAGAAGAGAGATGAGACGCTAAGCTTATATTCATCACTTGAATTCAAATCGAAGTTGGTTTGCAGTTCTGAAATGGAAGAGTACACATACTTTTAATAGAGTAGATTTGAGTATAAGTAAGCAAACAAGCTGGAATGGGGAAGAAAAACAGAAAAAAAAAACTAAGCAAATGAGATGCAGAGAAATGTTAAAATTACATGAAATCTTATCATAAAAAACTACTGCTTAGGGGAAATATGACATGTTAGCAGTTAGAAATAAAAATATTCTGTGTCTATATGTGGCATACGGAAACCACTGGAAGGAGCAGAATGCTTTGATTCTAGTCACTTTCAATAGGCAAGCCCCAGGGTTCTTTCTTGGTCCCATCTAGCTTGCCAGGACACATAACTTCTTTCTGGAGACTGAGGATTCAGTTTGATTTTCCTTTCTAACAACAAAAACCTTTACTAGAACATTATCATTTATTTAGAGCTCCATCATGCCAAGTACTGAGTAGAGGGCTTTATATATAGATGATTTCACTTAATCCACAATGATTCCAGAAGGCAGGTACTCTTACCAACCTCAGTTTTCAAATGAAAATATGGAAGTTAAGAAAGTGTTAACTTTCTCAGGGTTAAACAGCTGCTGAATGCAAAGATGAAAGGATTCTTTTCCTCAGTGCTTACTGCCCTAGAAGGCAGTTACAGACCTTAGCTAATTCGTTAACTTAAATATGAAGTCTGGATTGTAAAATGGTTTTTCTAACACGAGGGCAGACCAAGAAAACATAGTCCAGCAACCAAAAGAAATTTCAGAGCAATCCTTCTTAAAATCCTATATTTTGCCCATCCCTTCCCTTCTTAACCTGCGGCTGCAGGTTTTTTCTTGTCCTATTGTTTTACCTGTCATTGACTGGGCTCCAACTCACAGCAACAACCCCACGTAAAACAGAACAAAACGTTGCCTGACCCTGCACCATTTTTACCATCATTGGCATGCTTGGGTCCACTGTTGTGGCCACTGTGTATTTTGAAAGACTTTCAACCTGGGGGGGCTCATTTTCCAGCACTATATTGGACAATATTCTGTTGTGATCTATATAGGGTTTTGATTGGCTAATTTTTGAAACTATATCACAGGCCTTTCTTCCTAATCTGTTTTAGTCTGGAAGTTCCACTGAATGGTGTCCACCATGAGTGACCTGCTGGTATTTGAAATACCAGTGGCACAGCTTCCAACTAACAACAACACACAAGCCACCATGGTGGCAAACTGACAGACGGGTGGTGAGTTCGCATCCTAACCACCCGTAAAACCTCCTTTCTCTGCCCTATCCAGATTACATCTCATCCTCATCTGCTGTCCTCTTTCCTTCTCTTCCCTGGTCTGGGCTCCTCACCATTCTTCTAATTTTGGGTTGCAAAAGTCAAAGAACCCTTTTGCTAAGGCCAGTGCTATCTCACTCAGGACCTCTGTGAGAACAAGACAATCATCACCCTTCTGGGTGTAGCATCACGTCCTGGCCCCAGGAACACAGTCTGACAGGCTCAGCATAGGCTGGAGCTAAGGGCTATTCCCCCATTGCACGGCCCCCAGCCTATACCACCAATCAGCAGCTGTGCACTGGATGCTGGCAGAACTCCCCTGTAAAGAAAAAAAAAGGAGAAAACAGAACAAGGAAAGCCAGACCACTCTCTCCAGTTGGCAATGAGAAGAAAAAGCCTGAGAGGTCTCATATGTCAATCATTTTGGTTCTCTGACATTTGTTTACATGTTGTTTTCCTCCGCTAGCCTTAAATGCCATGGATACTTGTATATATGGGGTTTATTTTGTAGTAATAGGAAACCTTTGATGAAGAAAGTGGCTTAATCTTATCTATATACTTTAGAAGATAGCTCTGGCCACAAAGTAAAGGATAGATTGGAGATTTGAAAGGTGATATGTGGGCAAGGGAGAATTTTCTTTCCTTCTTGCCTGCTTCTTCCAGTCCTTGTAAGGAGGGGTCTTTGCTAAAACTGGTACAAACTCAGGGATGTTATTATGTAACAATGCACTGAAGTTGTATTATGGGAAAATGTCAATACCAGCAAGGGAAAGGCAAGTGTGTTTTAGCTGCTTTCTACTCTGCTTGTGATCATGGCTGACATCCCCACTGGGACTCTCAGACATAATTGGTGAGACTTTCAGCAGAGCTAGCCCGGTGCCTGGCACATGGGGTACTCAACATTTAGTCATTGCATGAATAATTATCCATTGTAGGTTTTAATGCATGAATGAGTGGGCTGATGGTTCTGAGTACGCAGGTAGAGGCATGGACTAGTGAAATTTAAATTGTTACTACTGCATAAGTTCATCTCTTCCTGTAGGCTGGTGGTACCAGAGAAAACTGGAGTTTTCATTTATTAACTATGTGAAAAACTGAAAAAAATACAGTGCGAGAGGATATAACAACACTGATTTGACATGTTGGTTCAGCTTTTGGGCTAGAAGACTTTTATTATCTCTGTAATAACTTGCTACTCCCACATGTAAGTGAAGAGCTGAATTGCTATCCTTTATTCATTCAACTAAGGAATCCTAGCGGCGCAGTGGTTGAAGTACTTGGCTGCTAACCAAAAGGTCAGTGGTTCAAATCCACCAGCTTCTTCACAGGAGAAAGATGTGGCAGTCTGCTTCCATAAAGATTTATAGCCTTGAAAATCCTGTCCCATAAGGTCACTATGGGTCGGAATCAACTCAAAGGCAACGGGTTTGGTTTTGATTTTGGTTATTTACTCAACTAAATATAATTGGTGTCTACTATGGGCCAGGAATATAATAGGGATCATGCAATGGTGAAAATAGAGATAGAGGCAAGCACCAGCCATACTTAAATTAGATACAGAGAACTTATAGTTTGGGGTAAATGGTATAATATGAGGTGGTTGTTGCCATAATTAAGGTATATACTGAGGTGGAGGGAAGTATAAGTGCTATGGGAAGGAACATTTGAATCGCCAGTGCCTGGTGACAATGAAACAATGAAACGAAGACTTACTTTTACTTACTTTTATTATTGCTTTTAAATTCTCCACAGGCACTATGCCCTTGTTGCCAGTCTCCAGGGCAGGCTGCTCCCCTCACCATCTCCCATACCGTTGCTTGGTGTGACACTCAGACCAAGTACTATGTGAGCATAATGAAAGGGGACGATGAGGTTTTCTGAGGAAACTACAGAAAGAATAAACATTTAAGCTAGATATTTAAACTAGATTTTGAAAAGCACAAAGTGTTCACCTAGTTATATAGAATCAGAATATTGTAAAATAGTAATTCCCTACTGGATTTAGAGCTTATGGAAACTTACTTCAGTCCATTGTTCTGTATGGCATAACACCTTTTATTTACACTTGTAATCAGTATTTTCTTTAGCCATATCAGCTAAAATGTGTAACTGATAATCTTGAATTTAGAAAGTAAATTATTTTGCTCACTCTTCTCACTCATGGGCATACCTAGCTTTGTTCAAAGATTAGAAGGGAAGCCTGAATGTGATTCAGGAGTGTCTTAATTTCTTAGTGCTGCTATAACAGAAATACCACATGTGGGTGGCTTTAAGAAACAGAAATTTATTTTCTCACAGTTTGAGGGGCTAGAAGTCTGAATTCAAGGTGTCAGTTTTAACAGAAGACATTCTCTCCCTTTCCGCTCGGGAGTGGGGATCCTTGTCCCTTTTTAGTTTCTGTTCCTTGGTTCCTTGGAGATCTTCAGGTAGCATGTATCTTCCCCTCTGTTTGTGCTTCCTTCTCTGGGCATAATCTACTCTTTTTATATATCAAAGATTATTATTTTAAAACATACCCTAAGGTGATATGGTCACATAAACATAACAAGAAAATCCTATTCCCAAATGGGATTACATCCATAGGCATACAGCTTTAGGATTTACAACATATTTTTTGAGGGACACAATTCAATCCATAACAAGAAGCTTCTGTCTTTCCATGTACATACTGAGGTAAGTTGGGTTCTCCAGGAAGCAGACTCTGAGGCAGAGGCTAGTGTGCAGGAAATCATCTAGGAAGTGCTCTTGCTATCAACACCTGTGGAAGGGAGGAGAAGGAAGCAGGGCTCAACAGTGGGAGAAGTCAAGCTAAGACGGAGGTCTAATAAACAGCCTCAGCTGATCCCATGGGGAGTTCAGGAGTTAAAATGGCCCTTCAGAGCTGTCTTACACTGAGCTGAAATGATTGGGCTTTCATACACCAGTGAGCCACTGGATTTCAGCTGCCCCACAAAGTGTGTGTCCTGTGTTGCAGATGTTGCAACACAGGACACACACCCCTTCCTGAAGGGGCTGACAAATAAAGGCTGTCTTCTGTTTGCACTCCCAGCACTCCTTCCTTGAAGAAGGATCTCAGTGGTATATTTCTAGGTCCATCACATACACCTTGTAGTCTTGGGGATGCTGCACTCTTGTTTTGGCACTTACTTGGGTACTTAGCACTGCACTCGAAGAACCCCTGCACCACCATCTGGCCAGCCCCATGCCAGCTTTGCTTCCTGAGGAATTCTCTAGCCAAGTACTGTCCTCCTCCCAGTTCTTTCCATGCTGTTGGTACTAAGTGTGTGAATACCATAAAGTTCTCTTTATCCTGGTTGTAACCTGTACCATCCCTGAAGAACTCAGTCCCTTTCCTTATTCTAGAAGAACCAACCATTTACCCCCTCATTTAGCCATATTTTTTTTTTACTTCTTAAGCATTGCCTCCTGACAGAAACAGCAAATTCTTATTTGGGGGTTATCGCTACAACTGATTTGGTCACATTTAGTTCTAGCACATTCATATACCATTTTTTTTTTTAATTGTCGTTGACAGTCAAACATCCTTTTGCAATAGGTTTGTATATAAATTTAATTTTTCATTGTGACATATACATATAAACACCAATACAACATTTTTTACATGTACAATTCAACTCAGTGACATTGATTACATTCATCATGTTATGCAGCTATCGCCACTATTCATTTCTGAATTTTCCTGTTACCAGTAACAGAAACTCAGTGTCCCTAAGCAATGATTCACCTTTTCCCCCTCCCTCCAGTGCCTGGTAAAAAAAAAAACTAACAAACTTTGGTTTCTATACATTTGCCAATTCTAGATATTTCCTGTAAGTGGGATCATAACAATATGAGTCCTTTTACATCTGACTTCTTTCATTCAGCATAATGTTTTTTAAGGTTCATTCGTATTCTAATATTGGGACTTTATTTCTCTTATGGCAGATTAATATTCCACTGGAGTCCCTGGGTGGTACAGTTAAAGAGATCAGCTGCTTACCAAAAGGTTAGAAGTTCAAGTCCACCCAGTGACACCTCAGAAGAAAGTCCTAGTGATCTACTTCTGAAAAATCAACCATTAAAAATGCTATGCAGCCCAGTTTTCTACTCTGACACACACATGTGGTAGCCGTGAGTTGAAATAGACTCAATGGCAAATCATTTGTTTGTTTGTTTGTTTTCTATCTCATAAGGGTTTAATATCTGGAATATAAAATAATTCCTACAACTTAACAACAAAAAGACAAACAACCCTATCAAAAGTGACAACGGACTTTAATAGGCATTCCACCAAAGAAGAAATGCAAATGGCCAATGTGATCCTAATACTCAGGACATATTTTCTGCTTTTCAAAATGGGCGATAGAGAGCTTGCTATAACTAATGCCATAATAGCACTCTAAACCGGTACGTTTTTTTTGGCTTGGTAATTTTTACACTCGCACCTACAAGGCCCTTTTTATTATATCAACTGCACTGGTCTATTTCCAAGGGGGTGCGAGTCCTTCTTGGCGCTTGCACCCTTGGTTTCCCTCCCTTTCTTTGTTCTCTTGGGGGATGCCCTTCAGCCTGCGAGGTGGCAGCTAGGAAGGCTGTTTGGCATTTTTGGTCTGTAACTTTCTTTTTTTTTTTTTTCCTCCTTATCTTTGTTAGAGTCCAGATGCCTGGCATGCTTATCTTTAGTCTAATAAAGAGTGCCTTGTAATTGTGATGTATACTCATCTGACCATCTGTGGGCTACATGCCTGGAGACATTATGTAACCCTTACAAAAATGATACACAAGCTCTGATGTAGAAATTGCCTTTGAAACTCCATGAAGATAGCCAGCATTGCTGTTGGACTTCCCATTGGTGTCACCTCCTAATAAACTTACTCTTTTTCTGACTTGGAGTACGTTTCATTGGCTCGACTGCTCCAGGGCAGGGCCCCTAATCATGCAACACCAACAAGCACGTGAAAAGACGGTCAAAGTCATTAGTCATTGCCCATTGCTGTCAAGAGGATTCCAACTCACAGCAACCCTATAGGACAGAGAAGAACTGCCCCACAGTTTCCAAGGCTCTAATCTTTATGAAAGCAGACTGCCACATTTTTTTCCTGTGAAGCAGCTGGTGGGTTCAAACTGCTAACCTTTTGATTAGCAGCTGAGCACTTAACCACTGAACCACCTGGGCTCCTTTCATTAGTCATCAGGGAAATGCAAATCAAAACCACAATGAGATTCCACCTTACTCCCTGCTAGGATGACTATGATAAAAAAGAAAAAGAAAAAAGAAAACAACAAGTGTTGGTGAAAACCAAAGGAAAAAAAAGAACTGCCCCACAGTTTTCAAGGAGTGCCTGGTGGAGTGGAACTGCCAACCTTTTGGTTAGCAGCTGTAGCTCTTAACCACAATGCCACTAGAGTTTCCAGCGTTGGTGAGGATGTGGAGAAATTGGAACTCTCGTACACTGCTGGAGGGAATACAAAATGGTGCAGCTGCTGTGAAAAACAGTTTGGTAGGTCCTCAAAAAGTCAAAACATAGAACTATTGTATGACTCAGCAATCCATTCCTAGATATATACCCAAAAAGCCCCCCAAGAGACTTGAAAACAGGGACTCAACCAGATATATGTACATAAAACAACTTAAATGTCCATCCACAGATTAATGTATAAACAAAATGTGGTATATACGTATAATGGAATATTTTAAAAAGGCAGTTGCTGTGGAGTAGATTCTGACTTGTGGTGACCCCATCTGTGTCAGTGTGGACCTATGCTCCACAAGGTTTTCAATGGCTAAGTTTTGGGATGTAGACTGCCAGGCCTAAGCACATTAACCCTTTGTAGCACATGAAAAAAAAAAAAAAAAAAGAACAAACTGGCTGCCGTCAAGTTGAGTCTGATACTTGAGGACAGACTTGAATAGGCCCACAAGGCTTTTAAGGCTGTAAGCATGCTTGGTAAAGTGCAGGGTCAGCAAAAAAGAGAAAAACCCTCAATGGGATGGATTGACACAGTGGCTGCAACAATGGGCTCAAGTATAACAACGATAGTAAGGGTGGCGCAGGACCAGGCAGTGTTTCCTTCTGTTGTACATAGGGTTGCTATGAGTCAGAACCATTTTGACAGCACCTGACAACAAAAACAAATCTTTACTGAAGCAGACTGCCACATCTTTCACCCAATGGTGGGCTCCAACTGCCAACTTTTCAGCTAGCAGCTGAGCGATTTACTACTATGCCACCAGGGCTCCTTTTGTACCACCCAGAGACTCTCTTATCAAATATATAGTTCCCGAAAGTTTTCTCCAAATCTGTAGGTTTTCTCTTCACTTTGTTGTTTTTCATTTTGATAAACAAAAGTTTTTAATTTTGATAAAGTTAAATTTTCCTAGTTTGTCTTTTGTCACTCATGCTTTTGGTGTCTTATCTAAGAATCCATTGTTAAAATCTAGGTCCTGAAGCATTACCTCCAGGTTTTTAAATGATTTGAGCTGAATGGACCATAATAGGGAACGAAAGTCTTATGTTTACTTGGTAGGGCCAGTTATTTCAGGTAGAGTTTCTCCTTTCTGTTTTTCTTGTACTATTCTGTTTACCAGAGAATACTGGATTATTAGACAGGTAAAATTCCATTGTAGACCTCATACAAAATAGAAGTGTATTTCCTAAGGCAATCCCAAAGACCCAAATTTAATACTTATATATTTATATAACAATGTGCCAGCAAAAACTGGTACTTTCAGAAAATTGTTTCCCTATGGAGAGCTTTAATGCTATTCATTACCCATCCTATAATTCTGTTTATTTTCAACTTGAATTCATCTGGAAGGTGTTGCCTTTTACTTTCTTTGATTGCTCCTCAAGTGGCAGTGGCTGGGGAATTAGATGTGATGCGGATAATAATGTTTACTGGGTGGCATCTTTGGTCTCTAATTGTAGACATTTAGGGATATCAAGCATAGGGGTTCCCAGACTTTGGGATTTCAAAGATCAGTACAATTTCCAAAAACATATAAGAGAATCAAAATAAAGCCATCAGCTTTTAATTTTTCCAAGTAAAAGTACTAAAATTAAAACTACTATTATCGTTTTATAAAATAAAGACCATTTTAACAACAATACAAAAGAAAAACAATTTTAAAAAGCCCAGTGCTATAAATTTAATACCTTTAGCTACAGGAAAGTTTACTGTCTGTCCTTACTTTTCTGATTTCACTATAACCAGAGGTTACATCTGTCTCCTTCACTCGTCCCTCCAGGAGGGCAGAAACTTCTGTGTTTGTTGCCACTGTCTTCCTAGGGCTTTAGCTCTGTGCCTCACATGCAGGAGCTGTCAGTAAATACTTGCTGGATAATCCCTGAAAACACTGTCGTAGATTATCACCAACCTGAAGATCAGTCTGGGAACCACTAATCAAGATAATGTAATGTTAGAGAGTTGAGATTCTGGAGTCTTCCTCCAATAACATTATTTTACCTCCTGTTTATCTCTGCCTACATTGCCAGTATTCAGTGTGAAGGCTTTTCCAATGAGTTTCCTCTTGAAGCCCTTGTTATAAACAAGGGTGGGGAAAATACACCATCTTCCTGGGTCCTTGCCGTAAGGATGGAACACAGATATTACCAGCCTGCACTAGGGGGTCACTGGCACTGAAAACGGATTATGGCACGTCAATGACTCTCCTTGCAGGAGAAACCACAAGGAGCAAGGCAGGACACTTCCCCATTTGTGACATCTAGTGGCTCTGCCTCTGCATGGCAGCCTCTTAGAGAGGAAAATTCTGGCAAAGTCAACAGGTTTCACCAACTCCTGGGGGGGGGGGCGGGGAACACTGGATCATATCTTATTCCCCAGCATAGTTAGGTGGTGTTCTAGTTTTAAGAATGAGGCAGACTAAAATACAAGGTATTTGTCTGTCTTCAGAGTATTTAGCTGGATTCAGGAAAGCACAAAAGCCAAAGTTCACCAAAGCTCGAAAATAACGATAGTGGAGAATTGAAAACCTAGTTCTCAATCTCCGGCTTTTCCCTCCTTAACACAGGAAAGAAAGTTAAGAAGCCAGACATCCTCCATAGTAACATCTTGCATACCAGTGGGAGGCCAAATACAGAAAGAATCTTCAGTCTACATAGTTAGCATCTCCACAGATGTGGGTTCCTTATGAAAGAATGGGAAATCGACTCAGCCCTCAATCATTTCTGTGACAATGTTGACTAGTCGGAATTTTGTTTGTGTTTTTGCTAACTGGAGGCACTATGGCTTTGCATATGTTATCTCACCAAACTTAATCCTTACAGCAACTCTAGAAGTTAGGTCTTTAATTCCCCTATTTTGACAGGTGAGAGTATGAAGGTTCAAAGAAACTAAACACAACTCATCCTAATATTTACAACTAAAAATTTGCATTGCTGGCATCTGATTCCATGTCTCTTTGGCTTCACGTGTGTATTTTTTTCCATACCATATTTATTCAGATAATAGTATTGGCAAGTTAACTTATATTCTTTATTTTTTCCACCAATATTTCCCACTCTCTTTGTCCACTTCCTCTGTAGCAAGTGTTCTGGATCCCTTGCCTCAGGGGAGGAATATGACAAGCAAGAAAGCTGAAAAAGCCTGCAAATCTTTGGGTTTCTGTGTTCCAAAAGTTTAAGTTAGGAAGTTAGAGGATTAAGGCATATATAAAGGGTATAGGAAGAGTACCAAGAAATGGGATGGTGGGGAGGAGATTTGGGTCTAATTATTTATGTGACCTCAGATGTGGAATAAAGGTGAGAGAAAAGACACAAAGAAAAAGAGTCCCTGAAGCCTTCTCCCCTTGGAAAGCCACCAGGACAAAGAAACACTCACTGAGGAAATATCCATAACACCTCAACCAGGATTGTAAAATGCCCTTCAGAGAACTCCAAGCCCTAAAATAGGCTGAAAGCTGCTAGAATAATTAGACTTGTAGAGGCCATGGGGACAGAAACAAAGGATGCCTCCAAACTACTGGGTTGGACATATGCCAGTGTTATGTACCTAGGACACAGCCCTGAGGGGTAGGGAATGTAATTAAGTTGACTGAGCTTAAGTCAAGAAGAGCTACAGAAAAAAAAAAAAAAAATTATGTTGAATTACAGAAAATATAAAATTTAGTAGCCTTCTGAAACTGTGGCCTGAGAATTATACCATCTATACATATGAGTTCAATGTGGAAGAGGTGACATTGCACAGAGCATTGGTGTCAAGTAGCCAGTATAGATCATTTAGGGATCTAGAACAAGTCAATTTATGGTAGACATAGGACTGTGCTCCATAGGGTTTTCAATGGCTGATTTTATGAAAGTAGATCACCAGGCCTTTCTTCTGAGGGGCCTCTGGGTAGACTCAAACCTTCAACCTTTAGCTTAGGACCTGAGAGCCTTAACTGTTTGCACCACCCAGGGACTCCTTATTAACCTCTAAGGACCTCAATTTTCTCTTCTCTACAATGGCTGGTCTACTGTCTATGATCCTTTCTAGCACTGACATTTAATGATTCTATAGGCACTGAGTCAAGGAGCAGTTGACCCCCATACACACACACACACATATACACACAGTGTGTGATTTCAAAGGTGTCACGAGATTCTGCAGGTCTAAAAGCACACTACCCTGCTACCCTACAGATCTTCCTGGCCTGCTCTCCTTGCAATTAGGATCACAAAGGGGTTAAATGACAAAGGCACTGTCTCCTGAGGCCACTGCAAGGATATACAATAATAAACAATTATACTGACAACAGGGTTCAGTTATGAAATGCTAAAACTACGAGGAGACCGTCTTTATGGGGACCCGCAAAATATTCAGCTATATGGTTGCCATTGGAAACCAGAGCAAGATTCAGAGGAGAAAATGCAAAGAGGTAACATAGGGCTCAAGGTCTGCGTGATTTCTTTGTTATAATTGCAAATGCATCCCAGAGAGAATGCAGTGACAGAGCAGAGCAAAAAGCCAAGGAACAAAGGTTGGCAGAGATGCCTGCTGTTCATCTCCAGACAGGTAGACAGGTGCAGGGAACTGCTGGGTGGGTGAGAGCCCCAGACTGCACTAGGAGGGCCTAGCAGACAACAGAAATGTCTTACTCTAATAAGGCAGGCAGTTACTTGCTGTACGATTTCAGGTAAGTCATTTATCGTGTCTCAGCTTTAGGTAAAATGAAGATTATTATTATACCACCTATCTTGAGGAATAACCCAAAACCAAACCTGTTGCTGTCGAGTCAATTCTGACTCATAGCCACCCTGTAGGACAGAGTAGAACTGCCCCATAGGGTTTCCAAGGAGCAGCTGGTGGATTTGAACTGCTAACCTTTTGGTTAGCAGCCATAGCTCTTAACCACTGCACCACCAGGGCCCCTTTCCAGGAATAACCCCCCACCCCACCAAAAAAATCCCCATTGTCATCAAGTTGATTCCAACTCATAGCAACCCTGTAGGACACAGGAGAACTGCCCCATAGAGTTTCCAAGGAGCATCTGTTGGATTCAAATGGCTGACCTCTTGGTTAGTAGCTGTAGCGCATAATCACTGCACCACCAGGGTTTCCTCTCTAGGAAGAGTTGTGATTAAAGGGGATGATGCATGTCAAGTGCTTTGAAGAATGCCTGGCATACGGGAAGTATCCAATAAATGTTAAATATACTTATTATGTGTCAGATGTAGAACCAAATTTAAGGGATACTAAAAGTTAAGTGGTATTAAGGTAACACAGCTAAACAAAGGCACCTTTGGGATGAGATTCCAGGACTCCTGTCTCCTTGGTCAGAGTTTCTCTCACAAAGCAACAAGGAAATTAAAAAGGAAAAGCTGAGAATAGTTCATTTAATGTATTTAACAGACTTTTAATTAACATGTTTACCTATGCCAGGCACTTTTCCAGGCATTTTACAAATATGAAACCATTTAAGACTCACAGTAACCTATGAGGTCAGCACTACTATCATCATCATTTATAAATGCAGAAAATGAAGGACAGAGAAGGTAAGTGACTCACCCAAGGTCACCCAGGTGAGCGGGATACTTCTTGTTGCACCTAGGTGTTCTGAAGCAGGTTTACAAAAAGTAAGAGAATCAACTTTATTTATAATATTTCTCTAGAGACTCAATAGCTAAAACATATCATTCTTTCTACTAAGTATTTTAATTTTTAAGACAGTTAATAGGCTAGATGGCGTGCATAAATCTAAACCTCCCAGGTATCAGTGATCAAAAAAAAAAAAAAAAAAGCTGACAATTTCAGCCCATGTAACATAAACTGATAGCCCATCCAGCTAGTATCAGTTAAATAAATTTCAAATGCAGCTCTGTAAGACAGTAATCAGTTTCCAAGACAAGCCCTACAGCTTCTACCTTCTTTATAGCCCACCTCTCTAGCCCCCAAATATCTAAAATTTCCGAGAAATCATGTAAAAAATAATCATAAATATCCTAAACATCTAAAGCACAGAATAGAGAACATAATATGATCTTTATTTGATGACTTTAGTCTTGCTATGAATTTCTGTATCTATTCTATGCTGTGATACAGTGAGATTTTAGGGTTCACAGCCCCTGTGCCCTCAAATACCTTAACGTAAAAGATTGTGATGAGCTCCAGAACCATGCACTTGGTCCAGGGCAAAGCAACAGTAAAGTCCTCAGCTAGAAAAGAGATAGATGCTGTCAATATTGAGAGTCTGGTCAAAAGGTGAGCTGCTGAAGTCTGGTGTATTGAAGAGTGAGGGAAGAATCAAGGATGATTACCAAGTGTCTGGCAAGACTTACAGGAGGAGAATAATGCCTTTTGCTAAGCTAAGGGACTTGGAAAGCAAGGGGAGGGGATGTGTACAACACAAAAATAGTTCGGTTTTAGACATGTTAAGTTTGAAAATTCCTGTGTGTCATCCAAGTGGAGATCTCAAACAGGCCGTTAAGTCTAAGTTGTACAGCTGAGAGGTGGGGCCTGTACTGAAAATATAAATTAGAGCTTTTTCAGCATATTGTGGTAATCATCATAAGAAGAGATAAATTTTGGTCAGGGGTTTGAGTAAAACCACTTAGGAAGGAATTGTAGAGTGTGGAGAGAACACCTAACACTCCTTTGGAGGGTCTGAGGGACTCCAACGTTAAAGGTTTGGTAATGGACAGCTAAGACAAAAAGAATGGCCTCAGAAGTAGATAGAAAACCAAGACCATATAGTATGAAAACCAAAGACAAAAAGTGACCAACTCTGTCAAATAAAACTGAAAGAAATAGTAGGATGTTGCTGTTGGGTTCCATCGAGATGATTTCCAAATCATAGTGGCCCCATGTGACAGAACAGAACTGCTCTATGGGGTTTTCTAGGCTCTAATCTTTACAGGAAGAGATCACTGAGTCTTTCTTTTGTGGAGCTACTGGGTGGGTTAAAAATCTCCAACCTTGTGGTTAGCAGCTGAGTGCTTAATCATTGCGCCACCTTAGAGCAGGATAAGGACTCAAAATAATCAGCTGCATTAGCACCATGGAAGTCATTGGTGACACTGGCAAGGGCAGTTGCAATGGCATAGTGTGATGGATGCTACAGTAGAGGAAGTTAGAGTAAAGGGGAGCCGGGTCTGGACAAGACAGAGTAATTTGTATTGATCACAGCTGAAAACTACTCTAAGAGCTTCATGAAATGTACAAAAACAAAAACAACTGTTTGACACTGAAGAACAAGTAATATTTAAGAAGGAAAGCATAGACACTGAGCTCCACATTCTTCCTGGTTTTTCCCCATGGTAGTTTTCCACGTTCAAGCATGGGGAAATAAAGCCCAAGCAGAAAGTGGCTGTCTTGCAGGGGTGAAGAGTCAGACACTGGAGTTCAGGGCTGGGACTTGAAGGGCAAATTGCTGGAGAGTGAGAGAACCTCAGAAAAGGAGCCCAGAAATCAGCGTATATACTTCCCACAAGTTGGACAGCTCTTAAGCTGTATGCGAATGGGGTGAGACTCTATGAAACCCAGATGAAAACAGCAACTGGAAAGCTAAGAAGCTGATCACAGATTTCAGCAGCATGCTGTGCTGAGGAGATAGAGATTAGAGTTTACGCCCCACCAAAGTGGAGAGGCATTAGAAAGCATCACAAGATTTTAGTTGAGAACTCAGAAGGGGTATGCCCTATGAGTAGCAAAAGCTCACAGGAAGTAAGGGCTGCATAATGAGATCACATAAGGTGAAAACTTTAATAACCTGTTGGCATCAAGTCAATTCCAACTCATAACAACCCTATGGGACAGAATAGAACTGTCCCATAGAGTTTCCAAGGAACGGCTGATAGATTCAAACTGTTAACCTTTTGAAAGATGGTGGTATGGTGCTTGGAATAAGAAATAGTGCAGTTTTAGCCTCTGTTGAGACATACAGGACAGAAGAGGTCTCCTAGGATAGACACTTTTAAGAATGGGGTAGTAAGTGATGTAATCAATTCCTATGTCACTCAGAGCAAAACCCATAGCTTTATATGGTCTAGCTCCCTATTACCTCTCTGACCTCATCTCCTGCTACACCTTTCCCCTGCTTATTCCACTCTGGACATGCTGGCCTTCTTACTGCTACTACTGTGTTCCAGGAATCTCCCATCTTAGAGCCTTTGCATAGACAACTCCCTCATACTGGAACACTATTTCCCAAGATATCATTTTGGTACCTTATGTCCATTAACTTTTTGCTGAAATCTTATGTTTTCTGGAAGGTCTACCCAAACATCATTGATGCTGCCTCCAACTTGTCTGCCCCAACTGCACTCCCTATTTTTTTTCCAAAGTAGTTATCACTTTCTCTACTTTGTAATATACTCATTTATGATGTTTATTTCTATTGTCTGTCTACTCCTGAGTAGGTTTTAAGTTCCAGGAGGGAAGGAATCAAGGGGATTTTTATTACTTTTGTTCACTGATATACCTAAAATACCTAGAAGAGTGCCTTAAACATAATTTGTGCTTAACATTTTTTTATATGTCTGCTTAATGACTAAATGAACTGTTCATATTTAGACTCAGTGTCCCAGGAATATTTTTATGGCAATTTAGACCTATCATCCATTCATTTGGGGATTGCTGCATATACACTTGACTGAGAAAAATTATTTTCCCTTCCTCCTTTTTTTCAAATCTTCCCTTTCTTTCCTATCCAGTAAATAACAATGGTCTTCCAGAAATGTCTGATGAATGAGATTTCCACAAGTCAAGTTTTCTAAGTGATTCTTCAACCAAAATACTTCAGCAAAGGTTTTAACTTAACATCTCAAAGCTAAGCACCAAAGTCAAGCTATTAGAGTTAACCTAAACAACAGCAACAAAAAAAATACATTGCCATCAAGTAGATTCTGACTCATGGCAACCCACTGTGTTACAGAGTAGAACCACGGGGTTGGGTTTTGTTTTGCTTTGTTTTTAAGTTTAAAAAGCAACAATTTAATGTTGAACATTAAAATTAGCATTTTCATTAAAATCAGAAACAAGATCAGAGAAATAATGTTACCACCAGGTGTGCCAAGATAAAAATAAGTGTAAGAATTACAATATGGAAAGAAAATGGCCATTATTTGCATGTAATATAATTGCATACCTGGACAACCCCAGAGAGTTATTAGAAGATCTCTTCTAAACAATAAATTAAGTCAGCAAGGTAGTTGGTTAAAACCTAATACCCAAAATCAATAGCATTTCTATATTTCAGAAAAAAAGCTAGGAAACAAAAAGGAAGAAAAATTTTAATTAAAATAGCAACAACGTAGGGTTTTCTTGGCTGTAATCTTTATGAAAGCAGATTGCCAAGCCTTGGTGGTCCACAGGTGGGGTTCAAATGACCAGCCTTTAGGTTAGTACTCGAGTGCAAAGGGTTTGCGCCACCCAAGGATCCAGGGTTAACCTAGTCATGTGGAAAAATAATTTTCAAAATTCCATTTGCATCTAAAACTCAAGCTATGCTATTAAAAAAATTACTAATTGATGCTTCCATTTGCATTAGACAGTTGTTCAGTCTAAATTAGTTGCTTTTTCTGCATGCCCTATTTCTGTAAGTATAATAAAGGTACATTAAGAGTATCCATACACAACTTCTTGCTCCAGACCAGGCCTGGCTGCAGAAGATAAACTCTTAGCGCCATATATCAGAAAAATAACCAGCAGTAAAGTCTTCTCCTAAGTTCTTTATATGTTTCCCTTTCATTATGCAAAGGATTAAATAACAAAGAATTTTCTATGCTATGTCAAAACCATCCATTTTCAGCATTTAAACTGATGGACTAAAATTTTTTCCTTCTAAATGAAAGTAGAAAACATGAGTGCTAATAGATGAATAATTACCCATTTCTCAGTTTGCAGAAAGGCAATCCAAGGGTATTTAAGTTGAAATATTCTGCCTAGAAAGCAATGTAATAGAAGCCTGATTTTCTATAGAAAATATTTCTTATTGTTTTGAACCAAATTTCCAAGTATAGCTCTATTGAATAAATTTTACATCAATTCATTTTTAGCATTTAAATAAAAAAGATTGTGTTGACTCTTAGAAAAATTAAATTCTTGGAGGTATTTTCTTAGTGTGTTCCATTTTCTATCATTCAGATATGAGACAACCTATTGATATTGTTCAAAGCATCACATAGTGTCAGGCCACATCTTAGACACTGAGTGTGACAAAACCATCTACTCTAGGAACTGCCTGGTTATACCATTTTTCCTCAACCAACCAGATCTGAAATAACAGAGATAAGTTCTAGGAAAAAAATAAGAAAATGTTACATAAAACCAAAAGAAAAAAAAAAATAAAAAACCATTGCCATCAATTCCAACTCATAGTGACCCTATAAGACAGAGTAGAACTGAGCCATAGGGTTTCCAAGGAGCAGCTGGTGGATTAGTACTGCCAATCTCTTGGTTAGCAGCCAAAAACTTGACCACTGCACAACCATGGCCCTGAAATGTTACATGGATCTTCCTAATTTGTACCATGTATTGTTCAATGTCATGTATGATATCCCAAAATAATAGCATATTGACTCTAAGATGACATTTGAACACGGGCCTGAAACATAAGTAGAAAGCTAGAGAAAGAACATTCCAGAAGAGAAAATATTACATAAAAGGGCCATGAGATGGAAATGAGCTTCAGATAAAAAAGCGTAACGAATTAAGGAAACCTGGTAAGAAATGAGCCCAGAGAGGCAGGCAAAGGCTAGATAATAGAGTCTCGAAGATCATGGAAAAAGCTCAGTATTTTATTCTCAGTGAATTTTACTCTAAATCTAAGAAAGTCTTAAGCAGTTGACATGATTAAATTTCTTTTAAAAACAACTTACCCTGCTGCTATATGGAGAATGTATTACATAGAGGTTAAGGGGTTAGGAGTGATTATATATAGAACCCAAATAGGAGGCAGCTTTACATGTACGGTGAGAAATCGTGGTGGTTTTGACCAGAGTGGAAGCTCTAGATGTGGCACAAAGTGGTTGGGTTCAGAATACATCTTGAAATTTATATTAAAATATATACTACACTGAAGATACTGTTGTAAGTGTGTTACATGCAATGACTCATTTGTTAAAAAACCATATAAGGCAGGAACAATGATTACCCCTTTTAGAAATGAGAAAAATAAGGCACATAGCAGTTAATTTATCAAATATTACAAGCTATTAAAAGTTGAATCTAGGATTTAACCCCAGGTAGTCTAAGACTATATGAAGAAGAACCCTGCGTCAGGATTGCAGGAAGACTTATTAAAATTTAGCAACCTGCAATATGCAGATTACACGACCTTGCTTGATGAAAGTGAAGAGGACTTGAAGCACTTACTGATGAAGATCAAAGACTACCTTCAGTATGGATTGCACCTCAGTGTAAAGAAAACAAAAATCCTCACAACTGGGCCAATAAGCAACATCATGATAAACAGAAAATATTGAAGTTGTCAAGGATTTCATTTTACTTGGATCCACAATTGATGCCCATGGAAGCAGAAGTTAAGTAATCAGAAAATGTATTACATTGGGCAAATCTGCTGCAAAAGACCTCTTTAAAGTGTTGAAAAGCAAGGATGTCACTTTGAGGACTAAGGTGCCCCTGACCCAATTCATGGTATTTTCAATCACCTCATGTGTATACGAAAGCTGGACGATGAATAAGGGAGACAGAAGAAGAACTGATGCCTTTGAATTACGGTGTTGGCAAAGAATATTGAATAAACCACAGACTGCCAGAAGAATGAACAAATCCGTCTTGGAATAAGTACAGCCAGAATGCTCCTTAGAAGTAAGGATGGTGACACTTCATCTCACTTACTTTGGACATGTTATCCCTGCAGAAGCACATCACACCTGGTAAGCTGGGGGGTCAACGAAAAAGAGGAAGACCCTCAACAAGGTGGATTGACAGAGTGGCTGCAACAACGGGCTCAAGCATAGTAAAGATTGTGAGGATGACACAGGACCAGGCAGTGTTTTGTTCTGTTGTATATAGGGTCACTACGAGTTGGAACCAACTTAATGGCACCTAACAACAAGAAGTCTGGCACTAGAGCCCTAGTGGCACAGTGATAAAGAGCTTGGCTGCTAACCAAAAGGTTGATAGTTTGAATCCACCAGCCACTCCTTGGAAACCCTATGGGGCAGTTCTACTCTGTCCTATAAAGTATGAGTAAGAATCTACTCAAGAGCAATGGATTTGGTTTTCAGTTTTTTAGTCTGGCTCTGGTGCCCCAAGCTCCTAACCCTTATATGATGTTGAAGAATCTATAGGAACTGCCAATCTCCCCCCTCAATCACACTGGCTTTCTTTTGGTTTCTCAACTATGCCATGTTCTTTATTCTCTCAGGGCCTTTATACGGAATCTTTTCTTTCTCCTTCAATTTTGCTTGACTGATTTCTTTCACGTTTCACAGTAAGTTAATGTCCCTCCTTAGGGTAGCCTTTCCTGTCCACACTATCTAAAGTAAGTACTCCTGCCCACTTTTATTCTGTTTTATTCTCACTGGTTCTACACTTCATAACTTTTACCATAATTTATAATGTTACATGTATTTGTATTATTAGTCAACCAATGTGTTTCTCTGATAAGTATATTGTAAGCTCCATGAGAATATGGATAGTATTTGTTTTATTAATGTATAAGCCAGCACCTAGCACAGAGTCTGATACATAGGAGTCATTGGATAAGTATTTATTGAAGGAAAGATACAGAAGACGGAAACCTAGCTTTTAGAACAAAAAGGCATTGAGAAATAGGAAGAAAGATTATTTTAAGGAACAGTTCTATAAAAATATTCAGAGGAGTCATGTGTAAGGAGACAATCATTCATTTATTCAACAAATATTATTGGGAGCCTGCTAAGGACCATCTGCTCTTTTGGGCAATAGAGATGGATATAGTAGGAAACTAAACAGAAAAAAATACCTGCCCTTATGAAGCCTACAGAGCTCTGGTGGATTAGTGGCTAAGACCTTGGCTGCTAACAAAAGGTAGGCAGTAGAATCTACCAGCTGCTCCTTGGAAACCTTATGGGAACAGTTCTACTCTGCCCCATAGGGTCACTATGAGTCAGAATCAACTCGACAGCAATGGGTTTTGGTTTGGGCATGGAGCCCACAGTCTAATGGAAACACATAGATAATAATGAAATTAAAGAAAGCAAATAACATGTTAGAAGCTGAAAAATAAATCAAAGAAGGAAGATAAGGAGTATTGAGGAAGGGATTGGGATTTTAAATAAATGTTCAGGAAAGGCTCCCCTGAAAAGGTAGCATTTTAGTAAAGATTCAAAGGAGGTCAGAAAACAAGCCAAGGAAATAGGTGGAGAGTGAGTGGTCCAGGAAGGCAGGAAAGCAAGTACAAAGCCCTGAGGTGGGACTAAACCTGGCATGCTGAAGGAACATCAAGGAGGTTCACATGGCTGAAGCATAGTGAGCGTGGTGATGGTAATAGTAGAAGAAGGAATTAAAAGATACTAAGGAGAAGGGAGCCAGGTTATGTAGACACCTTACACAAATGTGGTTCATTTGTGGCTTTGACTCTGAGAGAAATGGGGAACTATTGGAGGGCACTGAGTCATGGGGTGGTATGCTCTGACTTTAACAGGCTCACCCTGGCTGCCCCAGTGAAAGATAGCAAGAATGGACCCATAAGTCCAGATAGTATACTACTGCTTAATCCAGGCAAGAGATAATGGTGGTGGGACCAAGGTGGTAGAAGCGGAAGTGCTAAGATAGGAAAGAAAATAGATGGAGAAAGTAGGAAGTAAGGTTAGGAGTTTATGTTTGCGCATGTTAAGTTTGAAATGCCTATTACACATCCAAGTAGAAATGTAGTGCAGGCAACCACCCATATAAATTTGGAGCTCAAGAGAGAAGTCCAAGCTGAGTCAGAAACACACGTATATATAACATTTACAGCCATGAGACTGGATGAGATCAACAAGGGAGGGAATATAAGTACAACAAAAAAAAAAAAATGCAGAGGAACATGTAAGGGAGACTACAAGAAGAAACCTAAGGAGCAGAAGAAAATGAGAATGTGATTCCTGGGAGACAAGCGAAGAAAGTGTTTTTGAGAAAAGTTTATGTGCATGATCAACTGGGTCAAATGGTACCTGGAGTAAAACACAGCTGATGTGTCTCCCTTGGTCAGGGAAACTTTGGAAAACCTCACTCTGTGACACGGTTATTGTTTTGTTTTTGTTTTTAATTGTTGTTGTAAGTTGGAACTAGGAAGAGATTGTAAATTATTTTAATATCCAGAAAGAAAGAACTGGGGTTGGAAAGATTTGTAATTCCTATCTATAATATAGTTATAGATCCTTATGTCTACAATAATTTCTTTGCAAAGACAACTAGCCTTAGAGATTGTTGCTCTTGTGGAAAACCAAGTATTAGAGAATACAGCTCAAAAGCCCCCACAATGATATCAATAGGCTAGAATAAAGTTTTGCTCCCAATGCCCTAAGTGGGAAAGAAGCAGCAGAGGAAGTTAGAACAGCTATTTTCCTAGCAGTATGACATATTTGGGAAACGCTGGTGGCATAGTGGTCAGCAGTTCGAATCTACCAGGTGCTACTTGGAAACTCTATGGGGCAGTTCTACCGTCCTATAGGGTTGCTATGAGTCAGAATCGACTTGACAGCACTGGGTTTGGTTTTGGTTTTTTGGTTATGGCATATTTGTACTGGAGAAATGGAGGCTTTTCCTCAATTTACAGAGGCATGTTTACCAGTAGCTATTACTTCCACCATTCTTTAGTAATACGCACATTTTTTCTGCTCTTGTACGAGATGCATCATCATAAGCAACACTACTGCAGGATCCAAAGCTTCAAATGGACACTTTCAAGAGCAAAAACCAAGAAGGTAATTATATAATATATATTTATTATTGGAAACCCTGGTGGCATAGTGGTTAAGTGCTACGGCTGCTAACGAAAGGGTCGGCAGTTCGAATCCGCCAGGCACTCCTTGGAAACTCTATGGGGCAGTTCTACTCTGTCCTATACGGTCGCTATGAGTCGGAAGCGACTCGACGGCACTGGGTTTTTTATATTTATTATATATACTCACATATTATATATTTATCATATTTAGTTTATATATTTATTATAGTATCTGCCTCGTAGGAATTATTCATTCAGATGAAGGCATATAGTTCAGTTTTTACAATTTCATCAGCGATCTGTTTAAATATATATATTATATTTATCATAATGTGTATACATATATAGAGAGAGAGATATGCTATGGCATATGTGTGTGTGTATGTATATCAACAACACACACAGACACTATTGCTGACATAGATTCCATTATGCTAATGAAACATTTTTCCATTTAGAAAAAAAAAAAGACCAAATTTTATAAAATAATAACATTCTATTTGAATCTACAAATCTGGTTTCATATTCTTGTTTAAAAAGTCATCATTTCCACTGAAGCTTGTGTTGACAACCTCAGGGTATTAATTCAGTAAAGAAGATTAAATATTAATATAAGTGTGGGAAGGTCATTTTCTCCCTAAAACTTCTCTTCTATTCTTCATCCTGAGTACATGAGGTGAATATAGATGGACCAAATAAAATTAGGCTTATTAGCATGTCATAATTAATACATAATTAAATGACAAAAAATAATTTATGTAGGCCGGTTTGAACTGAGCTTTTTTGGACCCATGTTCACTAGCTGTGGCTTTGATTTTATTATTAACCACCAACTGCTGGAGCTGACTTCAACTGGCTTCATTTGTGTTTTAAATAATTAGTGTTTAATAATGTATTAAGCATTGCAGATATATTCATAGACAACCCAAGTTTCAATTAGCTATCACTTGAAATTACAGGCTTCCAGTGATTAGCTTCTGCCACATAACCCATAATGAAACAGACCTAAGTTAAAAGGAAGTGGGACCAAAACTATATAGTCAGTTTGGTGTGAGTAGACTTCAGAATTAACTGATTTGTGTACGTTTCAGTACTTTGAAATACATGCAATACATTTCAGTCCTCAATACAGAAACTGAGGAGTTGTCTGGTTAATCTCTCTGAGTCTCCTCATTTGTAGTGAATGAGGTAACGGAGATGGCATCTGCCTCATAGGGATCACAAAGGCTGAATAACTAAATCAGTCTGACTCTCCCCTTCAGCTATACTCAAAGGGCCTCAAGCACCCATAGCTCCCATGATTCCTTCGTGTTCCCTGCAGCCCTCACTGTGCCAGAGCCACCAGATTTCTTCCACTTCTCTCCCTCTAAACGTGGCTCACATTTTGTCCCTTTTTTTTCCCTAAAGCACAGCATTGCTTAAGCTTTGGTTTCAGAATCTCTAATAAAAATACCTCTTTCAACTTTTCTCTCAAGTTCTCAGTGCAGATGAGACAGGTCCCCATACTCTCACCTCCCCACCAAGAAAAAAGAAAAACGTTTTCCTTTTGCTTTCTGGCAAACCAAAACCCCCGTAGAAGTGTATTCATTAAAAAAAAAAAAAAAAAAAATGGTTCCTAAGAATCATCTTTTCACAGTTTCTCAGACACAACCATATCCTAAACCTTGGTTTAGGTCCTAAACCCTGGTTTAGGGCTAAAGAGCCCTGGTGGTACAATGGTTAAGCGCAGGACTGCTAACCAAAACGGTGATTCAAACCCACCAGCAGCTCTGCAGGAGAAGAGGCCTGGGGATCTGTTCCTGTAAAGACTACAACCTAAGAAACGCTATGAGGCAGTTCTACTTTGTCGTGTGAGTTGGAATGAACAAAGTGGCACATGACAACAGAAGCTGGCTACCGGATGTGAGAAAACTCCTAAGGGCCTATCTTAGTTTCCTTGTGCTGCTTTAACAAAAATATCGAAGATGGGTAGGTAGCTTTAAAGAGGAGAAATTTCTTTTCTCACAGTTAAGGAGACTAAAAGTCCAAATCAGGCTGTGCGCATTCCTTCCTTGTCAGTGGCCTCGGACATTCCTTGGCTACTTGGCTTGTAGATAATCCTACTTGGTGTCTGTCTCCCTCAGTTTTTGTTCCCTTCTGTGTCTGATCTGTTATTTTTATAACTCAGAAATGATTAGGTTTAAGACATACTCTACATTGATATGGCTTATTAGCATAACAAAGAAAACCCTATCCCCAAATGGGATCAGATCTATAGGTATAAGGGTTAGGATTCCAAAACATATTTTGAGGGGACACAATTTGATCCATAGCAGAGTCTGATGTCTGAGTCTCAACTAACCAAAAAATCAAACCCATTGTTGTTGAGTCAATTCCAACTCTTAGTAGAGAGTAGAGTAGAACTGCCCCAGAGGATTTCCAAGCAGTGGCTGGTGGATTCAAACCGCCAACCTTTTGGTTAGCAGCCACAACGCTTAACCATTGTGCCACTATAGACAGTAGATAATGATGCTGGTGTCTGATCCTGCTTTGTCTGATCCCAGGCAGGTCTGCTTTCTACCACATGTAATCTGCCTCTATCGCGGTCTGACAACCGCCTCTCCCTGCATGGCACACTCTGCAGGGTTAACTCGGGATCTTTCAGTGGTGCTCAAGATGTACAAAAGGCTTTCCTGTCTACACTGAGGACAACTACACAGTTCCCCAATTCCCAAACAAGAAACTGGGAGATATTTGCCACCATGTCACTACATTGTAAAGATAGCAGAAGACATGGCTTTGAAAGAAACAGTTGAGGCAATATTTTCAAGAAGAGCCTTCTTATTTGCCACAAAATTATTACAAACTATTCCTTGCCTTGGTGGTGCAGTGGTTAAGTGATCAGCTGCTAACCGAAAGTTTGACAGGTTGAACACACCAGCCACTCCTCGGGAGAAAAATGCGGCAGTCTGTTTCTGTAAAGATTTGTTGTTGTTAGGTGCCTTCGAGTCAGTTCCGACTTGTAGTGACCCTATATACAACAGAACGAAACACTGCCCGGTCCTGTGCCATTCTCACAGTCCTTGTTACTCTTGAACCCATTGTTGCAGCCACTGCGTCAATTCATTTCATTGAGGGTCTTCAGAAGTAGACTGTCAGGTCCTTCTTCCTAGTCTGCCTTAGTCTGGAAGATCCACCGAAACCTCTCTACCAGGGTGACCTTGCTGCTATTTGAAATACCAGTGACAAAGCTTCCAATATCACAGCAACATACAAGCCACCACAGTACGACAAACTGACAGACGTGTAGTGACATAAAGATTTACAGCCTTGGAAAACCTTTAGGATAGTTCTGTTGTGTCCTATAGGGTCGCTATGAGACGAAATCAACTCGACAGCAATGGATATTTCTTGCTTGAATACAAGCCTTCCTTCCTACCCCCAAACATTTATTTCCATTCTGAACTCACAAGTTGTATCTAATTTCCAACAAAAAAAAAAAAAAATTTTTTTTTTTTAATTTCCAACAAAGCTTGTTTTATTTTAAAAGTCTTTAATCCTCAAATTGATGATATATATTTTCAGTGTGTCAGATATTGGATGTTGTGAGATCGACTCTGGACAGCTGAAAACCTTTATGTTTTAAGAGCAACTACTAAAAACCAGAAGAGTCTTGTCCTATTGTAATAACAACATAATAAAATCTGAAATGAATCTAAGAAATTAAACAGAATAGTTCTTGGAGTGAAGTTCCTGCTCAAAAATTGAGTTGAATGAATGAAAAAATGAGTGTACAAATAAATGAATGATGTCACTGCAAAAGGTGCTTTTACATTTAGAGCCTGTAAAAACAACTTGGGGGTGACGTCTGACCTCCTCCTTCTTTGCAAGAGGGAAGGAGAATCAAGATCAACAGCCTAAGGCTGATTCCTATGAGGCAGAAGTAAGACAAGCCTCCTCTGTCCACCAACTTTACCAATTCTGACACCAACAGTCCCTCCCACGGCACTCTCTACTTCTCTGCCGGGTTCAATAATTCACTGCAATGGCCACACAGGACTCACAGGCAATAGTCACAATTATGGGGTTTATTAGGGAAGTAACAGTTAAAATTCAAGCTCAGGAACACTCAGCGATACAGTTCGTCCATCAAGAGAGCCTCTTCCCAGCCCTGCTCACAGGCATGCTTCTCCCTGGCCCTAAGCCTCTGCCTGAAGGCACTCAGCTGTCTCTCTACGTGGGCTGGAAAGCCCACCAAGCCGTCTCCTGCTGCCAGGTCTCTGCTGTTGGGTCTCTCCTGCTACTGCTTCTCACCATCTTCAGGGTTACAGCTCTCTCTCTCTCTCTGTCTCTCTCTCTGCTTCCAGGAGCTTCTCAGCACAGGGTACTGGATCCAAATGTCATGCTGGTTCCTGGCTATTCTTCCTTGGTGGTGGTGGGATCTTCTCTTTCCCACCTCTGGGGTCACTCATTTCAAGCCCTACAGGATGGCAAAATTGAGCAATCCCTTTTGTAGGCTACGAATACCCTATCTGCACAGTTGCACCCAATCACCTGGGTGGGAGTTACAAAACCACACTGCAGAGCATAAATCTAAGTGGATTCTAAGGGTTACAAAAGTTTAGAACAGACTTCTATATTTTTTTCTGCTACGTTTTCTTTCAAAGTAGAAAGTTGGGTTTTTACTTTAATCTCTACATTCACTTCAAAAATTCATGTATCCACATACATATGTGAATAGTCTCAGGACATAGGATGTAAGCATCTCAGTAAAAAAAAAAAAAAAAAAAAAAGCATCTCAGTAACTGCTATAAATGCTGTAACGTGGGCTATATTTACAAATTTCATGCAATCATTTCTGGATCTCTGGGATCAAGTTAAATGGCTGCGTGGGGATTTGTCCACATCGGGAAAACTACTTCTGATTCTGTACTAATGGCAAATATTTACTTTGGTAAAATAGGCAATGGTGTAAGTCAGAGTGTACTGACATCCAGCGTAAAATGACCCTGAAATTCACTATGACTGCAGGCTTAGACAGACACAAATTGTACCTATATTTTTCTAGACATTCATTTGTGTGATATTCCACAATTCCCAATAGCCCATGTAATTACCTACTAAACCATTCAGTCACAAACTTAGGGGGTGGACAACAGTGGATGGCATATTTCTGGAGCAAAGAATGGTGAGAAATGGCTTCAGATCTTTCTTCTGACACAGCTGGCTAGTAGAGCTGCTCAGTGAATATAACACAATAGGTTCTTGATAGTGCCTGTGGCAAGGAGGTAAGGGCTTTTCATCTTGGTTATTAGCATCATTCCATTGACCGCAGTTTCAGCAGGCTCCCTCTCCTACCTAAGAAGTTATAACCAAATGTTTTAATGAGTTCCAGTGTCAGGCTTTTTGGATTTATGTCCTAACTCTACCTTTTATGCACTAAACGACTTGGGCAGTCAACGTAATCTCTCTGTGCCTCTGTTTCCTCATCTGTAAATAGAAATGACAATAAAACTGATGTGAACATGGCAAGAGGTGATTTAGCCATTCATTTAACAGATATTTATTGAGTGTGTGCTGCATAGCAGGCACTACTCCAGGTGTTAACAACATGATGATGAACCCAACAGAGGAGTGCCTGTGCTCATAGAGCTTACGTTCGTGTGTGAAGAAACAGATGTCAGTGCGCTTGGTAGAATGGCCGGCACCCAATAAATAGCATTTTCTGCATGTAGTCACTAAGCATTCTTTGGGGCCTTATGGGCTGAAAATGGTAATCTGGAGCAAATGTTCTCTTGAATGTTTACTTTCCTTTTCGTGCTTTTCTGTATTTTCCAACATATTTACAATAAACACGTATTACTTAAGTAATAAATTAATAACAGCAACAAAAGAGTAATGACATAATTTGATAAACATGGAAAAGTGTTTTCACAGTGTCTAATAGAGGGAGTTATGACTCAGGTAATGATTCAGTAAACACTAATTGCCCATGCTGCTTTCAGCCAAGGAGGCACATTTTTCCAGGCTTAGCACAGTGGACCATTCATTCTCAGCTATTTCACCATCTCTCATCCTTGAGCCTGGTCTCCATCCTGAATCTCCTTCTTTGTGGATGGGTAAGACCTTTATTTGTGTGTTTTCAAGCCCTCATTTAATTTTAAAAATTCTAATTTTTTTTCTTCCTTTACAATCAGAAACTCCCAAGCCTCACTGACAATTGCCCTATTCATAGTGAATTTCAAATATTTCTCGGTTTGCCATGTAAATTGTCTTCTGTTTTTAGCATGAATGCTTTTTAGTATTTCTATTTCCTTCAACTCTGCATGCTAAATGTTATATTTAATTTCCTCGTTTCATAATCAGAGCATCACCAAATCCCAATGCCTGTTTTTAAGGACATCTTTTGGCTAAACCTAGATAGTACCACCTGTAGAATCCTGGCAAGTCTTCTTCCCTCCCTAAATCTCCTTCCAAATCCCAATATTATTGTATTATTCTCATTTACTTTACTGGTTTTCTTTGATTTTCTTCATTTCTTTTGCTAGATACTTTTTTTTCTTTTGGCTTATTATATTAATTTTAAATTTCAAAGCACCGTCTTTGCCCTAAATATCCATACACAAAATGAAATTATTTAGCAATTCACCTCATATTTTAAGGAGAAAGGGACTCAGAGTTAAAATTCAAAATATTATCACATATTAAGCAACGAAAATATTACTTATAAGAAAGCCTATGTAACATAAAAAAAAATGTAACATAGATATTACCAAATTTAGTTATAATATGTTACACTTCCCTTTAAGTGCTGAAATTATATTTCCGAAGACCACATGTTATTTAACCAAAAAAAAAAAAATCAAGAATTTTAGAGGTCTTCTTTCCTCAAGGAAACCCTGGTGGCATAGTGGTTAAATGCTACAGCTATTAACCAAGAGGTTGGCAGTTCAAACCCACCAGGTACTCCTTGGAAACTCTATGGGGCGGTTCTACTCTGTCTACAAGGTCACTATGAGTCAGAAGCAACTCTACGACAGTGGGTTTTTTGGTCTTTCCTCAAAAATTTCTGGCGCATTCTGTAAAGGAATACTCTATTCCATAAATGTACCTTGCATGTCGCTCTGACCTCAGCCAGTCCTCTGGTACCAGGTGTATGACTTGAGATCCTATTCCACCATTTTGTACCCGGCTTATTAAGACTGCTACTGGTCTTGCTACCTTTCTGCCTTACCCAAGCAAAAGCATGGTCCATCTCTTAACTCTGAAAGCCCAGCTAAGACATTACTCAATATTTAACAAAATATTCTGAGAGCTTGAGGAAAAGTAGAGAGTTAAAGTGCTAAGGAGCACTTTAAAAAGGTGCAAACTATTGAGCAACTTCCAGAGTTTATAGCCCCATCCACAAATCTGTACTAGGGAGTCCTCTTGATTTCAGCATATCTCCCGCCATGTTGCTGGAACTCACTTCCCACCCCACCACAAGAAGGACCTTCAGCCAATTTTCCACTCTCTGGAATCAAGACCCCCAGAAAAAATAAACAGAAATTCTCTTAAAGAAAAAAATCTTAATCTGAAACATACAGAATGTTGTGTGAGGTGAGAACATTTACTTTTAAATGCAAACAAGCTCGACTCTTCCTTTTACTAATTATTTCCAAAGTCAGAGCTTGAGCTTATAGCTGTGTAACTTACAGGACCCCCAGAATGACTATTCCAAAAACAAAGGGTAAAATAAAGGCTTCTATAAAAGATGAAGGAAAACTTCTATTTCAAGAAACAAAATTTGCTGGAAGTTATAACATAACTGTCTCTCTTCCCTTCCCTCCTCTTCCCACTCCTCCCATGATGGCCGTAAAGTTCTAAGGACATTGAAGTTCGGTCTCAGAGAAACCTGCAGTACACATGTATAACTAGACCCCTCCTCTTTTCTTTGCTCCTAATTATAAAATAAGCATTGAAAACAGAACTGAATTGCTATCTCATGCTGAGCAGGATCATGTTTTATTTTGGAAACCGAAGCCAGAGAACACAGCCTCAGGACCCACCAGTCTGCTGTGTGGCCGTGTTTATGCATGCTGAGGCAGAAAAATGGCTGGTTGCAACAATCACATGTTTAATATTTAGAAGTTGTGAGAAAGAAACTGAAGATACAACCTCATAAAAGCACACAAGAAAACCCCATGAAATAAACCCAAGAGAACCAGTTTGGAGGCTTCCCAACTATAATGTAGCATACCCATCCTTCAATTGATATGAATTGGGTTTCTTTCATAATTTCCCTGAAGAAATGCATCGAAGAACACTTTATTAGATCAGGAATCCAGCAGGATTATCAAATTGGTTAAATCAAAAAGAGTTTAATAAAGGGACTATTTACAGAAGTTGGCAGCTTAAGGAAATCACAAGGAATAAAGCAGTAGCCCTGTGCCATTAATAGTAAAAAGCTCTTACCCCGCCCCCAGACCAAAGAGGCAAGGTGAGAGAACAGTACTGGAACCAGGAGGCAGAGAGGACTATGTGGACATGGCTGCCTAGTAGGAGTTAATAGGGCACTACGTGAATTTTGGCATATAATTCAGAAAAAGCTCAAATAATTGAGTAAAGCCCACTGTCGTCGAGTTGATTCCGACTCATAGAGACCCTGTAGGACAGGGTAGAGCTGCCCCATAGAGTTTCCAAGGAGCGCCTGGAGGATTTAAACTGCTGACCTCTTGGTTAGCAACTGTAGCACTTAGCCACTACACTACCGGGGTTTCCAATAATTGAGTAGCATTACTATAATAAAGCTGTCATTTCCATCTACTTATTTATGTGAACACGTTTTCTCAGTGCTCAAATCTATAAAAACAAAATAAGAATAGAATTGATGCTAACCCATGTCATATTCTAATTTTAATATTCACCCACGAAAACATAAATTAGGAACAGCCCTAATCATCCCATTGAAATGCATTTCTGATAAAATTATGCAATTTTAATAATTTTCTTTCATATTTTGTAATGCAAATATATACAGTTGTATATTAGCAGATTATAATGATCACTCGATTCAGATGATTTTTCATTTTTATAGCTTTATGGTCACAAGAAAAAATAAGTTTTAATTTTTAAATACAAATTATGATGTATATATGTTTGAAAGGTTAATAGAAGGCTTATAAGCATATAAATGTATAAATTTGGATAAAATTTCATAAGGGCAACTGAAATGAAAAAAAACAAGTCCGAAGATAAAAAGAGGAAAAATGTAAATCCTGACTGTTAAGACTATTTTTCTTCAAGTATTTTTTAAAAGGCTGATGGTGGTTATCAAACCACTACGGAATTTAGATTCAATATATTCATTGAATATATTTTAAAAAGTGATGTTAATTATTTCAGAATGTCAGTATTTAAAATATACCACAAATAATATTCTTTGCAATTGCTTAAGTTTATGATGAGAAATTTTATTTAACAACTTAAGATATGAGGAGTCCATCAGTTTTCAAATTTATTTTAGAGCAAACACTATCAAAATTCATTTAAGACTACTGCCTTGAGGCCGTAAACTTTCAATCTTTGGCAAAGACCATTTGATGGACTCAGACAGAACTCTGAATTAAGTTCCACTGAAAACCCAGGCTTTGCTTATTCTGTAAACACCTCAACAAAACCCTTTATTGTTCTATTTTGGCATTTGCTCTTTCTTATCCAGCTGGGATCCAAACATACAGAAATGAGTAATAATGGGAAAAGATTATACAATCTTGAATGACTCATTCAAGGGCCTTTGTCAAATTTCTGTTTGGACTTTGTCTTAGAATCATTTGGGTGAATTCTGGTTTGTTTAGCAAATGAAAATTGCAGCACAGTAAAAAGAAGGATGCACAAATGTCAATGCTAACTCATCACTGTGGGCCTTTTCCTTCACAACCGTGTAACTACGCTTGTAATGTTAGGGAATGTGAGAAGATGCACATGGAAAAATGTCGAAGACATCATTGAGTCTTTAGACACTTTATAATAACATCTTTTACCTTCATTTAGAATATTTTTTCCCTTGTAAATTGTTCTCTTGGGACACCATCATGCATAGGTCATGTACAAAATCAACTCTGAATCTTTTTCTCAACCTGTTTCTTTTTTCTGTTCATTTCCAAACTTCATATGTTTATTGCACATGAGGCATGATTTCTAGACAAATACACACATACGAGTTGCTGTTGAGTTGATTTCAACTCATGGTAACCCCATGTGTGTTAGAGTAAAACTATGCTCCATAGGGTTTTCAATGGCTGACTTTTTGGAAGCAGATTGCCAGGCCTTTCTTCCAAGGTGCCTCTGGGTGGACTCGAACCTCTAACCTTTGGTTAGCAGCCAAGCATGTTAACCGTTTGCACCATACAGCGACTCTCAATTCATTTAAGATCAGCAGAAGTCTACTTACTGTCACATTAAAATGATGTATCCTTCCCTATACAATCTATCTCACCTCTTTTCCATTTCAGCTACCCTAGAAAACCAAGTCTTCTTCTATAGCTCCGTATGACAGGGGAACATTCTTCACTTTGACATGTCACCCAGCCTTTAGAAATGGATGGAAACCCATCTCTTGCTGACTTTGAGTAGTGCCAGCCTCCTTAAACTTTTTATTCTGTCCGACTATTCTGGATAATGAAACATCCCAAAGATTCCATCGTTAGCACCTGACTCAATAAATACCTACTTGATGGATTTATAAACATCTAATAAGGGTGTATGAACTGCCCTGGTGGCACAGTGGTTAACTGTTCAGATTCTAACTAGAAGGTCAGCGATTCAAATCCATCAGACACACCTTGGAAACTCTGGAAACTCTGGTGGCATAGTCGTTAAGAGCTACGGCTGCTAACCAAAAGGTCGGCAGTTCCAATCCACCAGGTGCTCCTTGGAAACTCTATGGGGCAGTTCTACTCTGTCCTATAGGGTTGCTATGAGTCGGAATCAACTCAACGTCAAGGGGCTTGATTTGGGGGTTAGTAAGTGTGTATATGCAGAAGTACTACAAATTCTTATATATCCCTTGGATCATTTCCATAAAGCTCTGTGTAAAAGATATGACAGACTGCACATTAAAAAGAAAAGCTCAGGAAGGAAAAGAATCTCTTCTTTTCTGCATATTTTTGCCTAACTTCCCGTATATTTTACATTCTAAGGAAGAAACCTCAAAATAATCTTCAACTTACCTTTGTCCTTATGATATCTTCTATACAACCGCAGAACGTAATGGGTTTGTTTTTCCAGATTATCAACAAAGACATTGAAGAGAATGGTCTGTAAGGTAATTCCTGTGGGATGTACTCAGCATAAAAACTTTATGTGGGAAGAGACCTGCCTGGCTCATTCATTGCTGAATCTCGGCGCCCGGCACACAGCAAGTACTTAATAAACAGTGAATGAAGGAAAAATAAAGGAATGGATGGATAGGAATGTGATGTTTTTTTACATCTTCTAGCAATTCTCTAGGCATGATCTTCTTGACAGTGATTTAAACTCCTAAATGTATAAAAATCAAGAGCATAATATTTTATATTTTTCTTGAGAATATCAGGCAGGCTCTGGATTCAGATTACCTCTGTCCACCACACAGTGACTATGTGGCTTTGGACAAATGGCCAGAGTCCTGTATGCCTGATCCTTCTCTGGCAGACGGTAACAACACCTCTTTCGTGGACTTGTAAGAAAATGCACATAACACATAGGAAGCATTGTGTAAGTGTGAGCTCTCATTTTGCCTATGTTTATTTCACATTTAAGCTTAATGCATAGGTATGGAGAGGAAAGCATCAGAATTACTATCTCAATTTCCCACTCCTCATTTCCAGTCCAGATATAATCATCTCTCTGCTAACAGAAAAATCATTTCATCCAAGCCAGTCGCTTGTTCTCTGTGATGGAATTAGAATGTAAAAATGTTGGTGCACATTCATATTTTAAAGTTGTAAATAACCAGACCAGTCATAGTATAGTAAAAGAAGGATTTTAGGTTTCTTTGGTGAAAACAAAAAGCAGATATAAAAGTTACAAAGAGTTTAGATTTTCATTCACAGGAAAAAAAAAAAAAACAGTCATTCACATTTTACACTATACAAGTTATAATATAAATACAGGAAAGTATTTTGTGCATTGTAATGGAAGAAGAAAAAAATTAAAACCTATTAGGTCGGCACAGTGTTGTTCTGTGCTCTGGGGGACTACATTTGATGCAGCAACCAAGAAAACTTGCTTAAAGACACGGTGTATGACTGTGGCTACGGCTCTTCCTTCTGAGCTAAAGGAGGTTTCATGAAGAAGAATCAATACTGAGCCAACCCTTTCGCCTTTTTTCTATTTTATTTATTGTCTACCTTTCTCCAGGTCACTCCAACTTAAATTAGGGAAAGATTCCTAAATGCCTTCTTTCCATTACAGATTTTTCTTTAAACGTTAAATTAACTGGATAACGATTCAAAGTCATCTTCAGCAGTTACTTTGCTCAAATAAAGGGAAGAAATGGAGCGGGAAGAAATAGGGAGAAAGTTCAATACACACTCCACCTAATGGAAAGAAATGCCAATACTATCGCTAGATATATGTTCCTTGCTTAGAATGGGCAAACACCATTTGCTGAAAGCTATACACTTTTCCACTGTTTTCATAATAAACACTTGATGCATTCTATCCATCACATTATTCAATCAGGGACAAGGTACCTATATTATACGGTTCCAAACTGTGTGAGGGAAGTATAAAGGCTAACGCTGAAAAATAACTAGCATACTATGTCAATTTTCAGGTCTTGGAGAAAATAACATCCAATAAATTAAATCAGTATGGCTTACTTCATTTATTTATGTATGCTTCACAGCTGCAGCATTCATACATAAACATTCAAAACTTTAGAAAAGATTAAAATGGTTATATATACAAAATTTCTTTGCATGTGTTGTTTTAACAATCCCCCCACCCTCCAGAGCCCTAGGTCTATAATCAATTGAAATGCATTGATTTGTAACATTGCAAGTTAGTGTTGTGAAAGCCATTAAAAAGTCGACCTGGCTGAGTTAATAATTAGCACTTTGACCCCTAAAAAATGCTCTTGGCCATAGAAAAGTCCTCCATTCAGGCCTTTCTTGGAAGGGAAGAAAAAGGAATGCAGCAAAGAAGACTTCCATATTGCAGTCCCTAGTTCCATCAGGAGCCCATTAGCCATATTGCAGGGAAGCAAACTGCACCTTTGGCTGAGATGGGTGCAGTGACCTACAAGACTGCGTGTTTGTTAGTTGTCCGGGAAAAGCCATCCTCAGTGTTGCTGAAATATAAAGGGCAAGTGAAACGATTTCCAGCCTAAACAAACTACATAAAAGCAGCCGAACCAATGATTAAAAACCTCTAAGGCTCCGTAATCATCATTAAATATGCCTGACCTCAGTGTGACTTCTTATTTTATATACAGGATTAAAATCAACATTAAATCATCTTATTTACATTGCCATTGGTGCTGAAATTGAGCTTTTTAAATAGTACAGTAGGCTGGTATACATTATAAAATGGTCTGCACCGGAGGCAAATAGAAAACTAAAGAAATTAGATAGGCTGGAAATGGTTATTTTCTGCCCTTATTTTCTTTCTTTTTGTTTGCTTTCTTGCTGAATGCCAATACGTTCATTTAAAATGTTTGGGGAGCACGGCAACCCCAAAACGACTGAATGGTGGTCCAAGAACTCCAAACAACTGATAATACTTCTCGAGGTGATAGGAAAGGCACAGGAAGTTAGGACTTTGGCTGAAATGATGAAAACACGTGTTCGCCATTTTAGGGATCAGCGCCTCGACTCCTGCCACCTCCGAATCCAACGATGATCATGTTTGGATGAATTTACTGAATTGTCCTTTGCTGATGAGGAATTTTTAAAGTATTTCTTAGCATAAGTCCTTTGGTATGCAGATGCTACATGGAAGGAAAGAAAGAAAGAAAGAAAACACAACAATATTACTTGCTCCATACCCTAAACTACCAATACCGTAGCCGTAAAATGAGGGTGTCTAGTAGTTGTTATGGCACGGTTGTCCACTCTTTCTAAAGTACCACTTACGGTTCATGCAGGTAATTTTAGGTATAGCCCATCTTCCATTTCCTAGGCACCGGATGGTCGGAAGGTGGCGCTGAATGAAACCATCTTTGCAGTGATATCTAATCAGGGAGTTGATTTCATAACGAGGTTTCATCTTTCCAAAGGTCTTGGCATTTTCTACAACAGGGGGCTGTCCGCAAGCAACTAAAGAAAAGCAAATTGGTTATTTCCAAATAATCTTTAAATATTTCAATTAGCATTAGTTTTTTTTGTTGTTGTTGTTCTTTTTGTTTTTGTTTTTTTTCTCATGGCACCAAACCAAGCACCTTCATCAAAGGCAATCATTCAGAATTAAGAAACGGGAATTTTTGGAGAGAAAAATTAAATGTTGAAGCTCTGTGGCTAGTTTGAATACTGGATGATGTCATCTTGAATTGCATGTTATTAAAGGGCCATAGGCTTGAAGGGTCACACATTTGTCTATCCATCTGCCAGGGCTACTTCTCTAAGAAAAAAAAAAAAAATCTAAAAAGCACCTGTCTTGTACCAGTGCGTGGTCCTTTGCCATTGTCTTCATCACCATTCCAAAGTACTTATTTATTACCCTCCTTTTCTTGGGACAAAAATGGATATGTAACAATGGACTATTTCACTCATTTCCCTGAAAAAAGCTTGCAGTATATAAAAAGATGATAGTTTCAAAATATGGACATAAACTCTGATGCATGAATAAAATTCCTCTTGTTTTATTTATGTTAATTTGCTCTTTTCTGCCTTCTCTATAGAGACAGGGAGAAAGAGAAGACATAGTAGTCATGCCTTTTCAAAAATTTAACTTTTATTAAATGATTGGGCTTTACATTTTCTTCTTAGGTTTTTGTCTAATAAAAATGTAATTTATCTTGAATATAACTTCTTTAAATGGCATCTTAGCCATAATTTACTTTAAAAATTATGCCATAAAGCCTGCAAGACCATGTAATATTCTCTTATGAAATAAAGCAACTCTTCAATTTTTTTTTTTTTCAATGAAAGAATGATTACCAGAAACCTGGGTACCAAGATATTTGCATGTCAACATCCTGATATTAAAAGTTTACAATTATTTAAATTTATTTATATACTCAGAAAGCCGTTTATAGCCATACTGTTTTGCAATGGAGAACTCAGCCTTAACTTAATTATTTAGTTCCTCTAATTTGTATTTGCTTAATAAAACACTTTGGGATGAACAGATGCACTGCAAACAAAGCTGTCTTTAACGACACAGACCAAATGTCTCTTTTTATTCACACAAGCAATTGTCACACAGATAGACATAACCTAAAAAAAAGCATTGAAATGTCGTAGTATCTGTAACTGAGAAATTAGAAATATGAATGCATGTGACTAAGTGATCTTCACAAATTCTTACCACATAATCTGAGAATGCTATAATAATATCTCATTATCAGTCATTAAATTACACTGTACATGTGGTTTGCTGATAATCCCAATCTGGATACCTGGCACGCTTCTTTCATTGTAATATGAAAAGCCTTTACTAGGGTCCTGACGCTAGCCAGTGTCAAATGTAATGACATCAGAGTAATGCAGATGGTTAAAAATTACCAATTAGATAATTCACTATAATGGATTCTGTGCTATGCCTACCAAGTTAGAAGTTGTTTTTGTAATTATAAGGGAAAGCAATGTATAGATTTCTTTTAAAACTCTTCAAATGTAAACACATATTATGAAGCTAAAATAACTCAGTGAGTGTAGTATTGGCAGGGATAGGCAAATAGACCAGAAATAATCCACACATAAATGTATGCTTGATATTTGACAGAAACAACATGGCAAAAGAGTTAGGAAAAGGTAGTCTTGGAAAATTGGGTATTCACATGAGAAAAAAAATGTAATCAGTCCCCTGACTCAAGGAATTCACTGAAAATCAATTTCAGATGGTTTAAATTCATAAATACAAAAGGCAAAACTATGAAACATTTATAAGTCAATATATAATATCTTGATGACTATAGGGCAGGTAATGATCTCTTAAGACATTTAAAAAAAAAAAAAAAAGTTTAAACCATAAAGGAAAATGCAACTACTTCAAAATTAAGAATTCTGTTCATCAAAAAATACCACAGGGTAAGGGTTAAGTCGAGAAGCCCTCGTGGTGCAACATTTAAGCACTCAGCTGCTAACTGAAAGGTTGGTGGTTAGAACCCACCTGGCAGTTCCACTGGAGAAAGACCTGGAAATCTGCTGCTTCCACAAAGATTACCCTATGGGGTAGTTCTACTCTGTTACCTTGGGTTGCAATGAGTTGCAATCAACAGCACAAAACAAAGGGTTAAGACAAGCTACGAACTAAGAGAAGATATTTGCAACGCATAGACGCGTCAAGGGGTTAGTAAAAGAATATATAAAGAACTTCTACAAACCAATAAATAAAAAGATAAAAAAACCAAAAACCAGTTGCCATCAAGTTAATTCCGACTCACAGTGATACCATACATGTCATAGTAGAACTGTGCTCCATAGCATTTTCAATAGCTGGTTTTTTGGAAGTAGATTGCCAGGCCTTTCTTCTAGGGTGCCTCTGGGTGGACTAGAACCTCCAACCTTTTGGTATCAGCTGAGATTCTTAACTATTTGCACCACACAGGTACTCCAGTAAAAATATAAACAACAAATTCAAAAAAAAAAGGAAAAGACGTGAACAAAAATTTTGCCAAAAAAAAAAAAATCTATAAATTACCTATAAGCATATGAAAAGATATTCAGGGAAAGGTATCCAAGAAGATATAAATTCAATTATAAGAAATAATATTTTATACCCACCAGATTGGCAAAAATTTCCGATAATATCAAATGTTGGAGAAGCAGGACCTCTTACACATTGCTGGTGGGAGTGCCAATTAGTACAACTTTGGAAAACAATTTGGCATTTTCTAGTAAATGTGATGTTACATATATCCTATGACTCAGCAACTTCACTCCTAGGAATATATCCTACAGAAACTTACACAAATGTATCAGGAACAAGCTTAAAAATGATCAAAGAAACATTGTCATAGCAAAAACACTGTAAATAACCCAAATTTCCACATACAAGAGAATTGATAAGTAAAATGCTGTACAGTCATACAATGAAATATTATACAGCAGCAAAAATGAAGAAATACAGCCATAGGTGTCAACATGGATAAATCTCACAAACACAATGCTAACCACCACCACCAACAACAAAACACAAGACACAGAATACGTACAGTGTGATTCCACTTACGAAAGGGTCAAAAACATGCAAGACTAAACAATTTATTATTTAGAGATATATGCATATGTTATAATACCAAAGGGAAAAGCAAGGAAATTAAGTCATTATCTCTAAGGAGAGTTGGTATGGATGGGAATGGAAGGAACACACAGAATGCTCCAAAGATTTGCCCAAAGTATGCATTGAAGTGCTCTTAAATATATATATATATCCCTTTCATTTATATTGTAATTATTTTTACAATTATTTAATTAAAATAGAACTACTTAGGTCTGTGCGTTTGAAGATGTCTAAAAATTGAAAGAAGAATACAGCAGCTATATTTTGCAAAAGTCTATAGGGACTGAGGAAAAATGGTGGAATAATGGTTAAGTGCTACGGCTGCTAACCAAAGGGTCGGCGGTTCAAATCCACCAGGCGCTCCTTGGAAGCTCTATGGGGGCAGTTCTACTCTGTCCTATAGGGTTGCTATGAGTTGGTTTTTGGTTTTACAGGGATTGATAAATCAGTACCAGAATACTGATTAGCAAAGAATTGATTATACATTAGAAAAAAAAAAAAAAAAAGCGGACACTAGGGAGATGAAAATACAAGAATAACCTTATTTTGTTTTGTTTTTTCCTTTAATGAGGTAGAGCCAACATTTTATAAAACTCTTTCCCCATTAGGAACGTAAACTATGATGGCACTTTTTGTGACTCTTTCTTGGCTAGAAAGAAGTGGTTTTCAATCAGTGGCAATTTTTCTCCCCATGACTCCGAGGGGACATTTGGCAATGGCTAGAGACATTTTCAGTCGTCACAACTGGCTGGGGGGCACCTAGTGCATAGAGGGTAGGGATGCTGCTAAAGATTCTACAGGGCACAGGACAGTCACGCACAGCCAAAAATTATCCTGCCCCAGACGTCAATACTGCTGCTGTTAAGAAGCCATGATATAGAAAAAAAAAAACATAAGAAATATAAGAATGTTTGGATCATAGAATAGAAAGCATGACTCCAGGGGCCATTTGGAGAACTAAGAAGGCAAACGTGACATTCGAATAAAGACAAGCAGTTAATTAAAGACTTCTTACACTAGGAACAGGGAAAACGGCAAATACTAGATTTGCTATTTTTACAAGTCCCATTGCAGAAGTGCTGAAGAATGCACACAGTCAGGAAAGCTTCTCAGAGAGAAAGGATATTAGGCATAAGTTCTATTGTAGACGGAGAATAGGAGTGTAAAGCAGTCATTGATAGCAGCTGAGCTTCATTGGAGACTGGGGCTTTGTGTACCTTAGTGTTCTCTTTCTTATAACAGAATTTCTCATTATTGGTGTTTAAGCCTTTCTTTAACATGTTCATACAGTATGTGTTTTTATTTTTATATTCAAAGGCAACTTAATCAAGTAGATTTTATACATTGCATTTATATCTTTTACTTGAGGTGGTAAAAACATCTGGGTTGGGACAAAATATAATTCAAATTTTAACACCATTAGAATTGCAAAGAGGTTAAACATTTTTATGGACTTTCTATTTGTTCAAGGGACAAGTATAGATAGGCAGCACACTTAGAAATTCAAACATGTTGAACAATGATAAACGCAATACCCTTTTTAAAATCTGCTTTTTTAATTTTATCTGTTTAAAATCAGCTAAGCGACTCTTCTCATCATGGAGCTTCCATTAAAAGAATTTTTGATCATATCTTAAAGGTATTCAGCCATAGATATAGGGCTGGCATTTTTGTTGATGATTTATAGGTATCCAATAGGCTTCTAAGGCAATGATTACGAAACTCAAATGCCTGCGAAACCAAGCAGTTAACAAAAGAACAAGATTGCAATGAACTGAAGACCAAAGCCCTCACTGAGGAAGGTCAGCGGTTCTCAGCTCCAGTACTTCAAATCACTGACAAGTGTGGATATGGACCAAATGGTACCAGGTCTTCTCAATGTAAAAAAGAAAAAAAAAAAAAAAATCCAGATTATTATGACATATCCCAAGTTTTAAATGTTGGCAACTAATTAAAAAATAAAAAAATCATTGTTTTTGCCATCAAAATAAATAGGTTTATATGCTCTTGGGCTGGCAGTTGTTTTCCTAAAAGATACTACCAAGGGGTTTTGTTATATAAATACTATACAGTTATCCTAAACACCTGAAATCTAAGGTGAGAACATTACTGAGAACAAACTTTTCAATTGTATTGGAAGTGGGAGATACTCCAAAGCAGTAAGAGATGACATCTATAACATTTTCAGGTTGTGATTCAAAGAAGGAAGATTATTCTTTCTGCCTTCTCTTGATAATTGAAATGCAGATTAACTTAAATATATAATATTAATAGGGTAATCATTACCTGTTCCTTTCTTGCAGGTATAGGTAAGATGATAATTGCAGGGGACATCATTCCACTGGCCATTCTCATGCCAGATGATTACAACACAATCTTCACCAGAGGAAAAGAAGCTGTCTGGCTGGTTGGGCCTCCAGTTCTCATATTGCTGTAAGAATGGAGGGAGAAGATAACGACTTCATCATCCAAGAGTAACATATTGTAGGAGTCCCTCAGTGGAGCAAATGCTTAAGCACTCGACTGGCAGCTCAAACCCACCCAGTGGCACCTTGGAAGACATACCTGGTGATCTGCTTCCAAAAGGTCACAGGTTTGAAAACCCTACAGAGCACAGTTCTACTCTGACACACATGGGGGTTGCCATGTCAGGATCAGATCAATGGCAACTAACAACAACATATTTTAAGAGCAACATTGGCATTACGTCGCAATCACATTAGAACGGGCTCAACAATTTCTGTTGGGCCACCTAGCAGAAATAATTGTGGTGGTTAAGAAAGAAAGGAAGTTTTCCATCTTTTATAAAGACAATGTTCTACATTCTACTTTCGTGAGTAGCGTCTGGGGTCTTAAAAGCCTGTGAGCAGCCATCTAAAATACTCCACTTCAGGACCAGGGAATAATGAAGAACACTAAACATACAAGGGAAACATTAGTCCAAAGGACTAATAGACCACAACTACCATGGCCTCTACCAGACTAAGTCCAGTACAACTAGATGGTGCCTGGCCACCACCACTGACTGCTCTGACAGGGATCGAAACAGAGGGTCCCAGACAGAGCTGGAGAAAAGTGTAGAACAAAATTCTAACTCACAAAAAAAGACCAGACTTACTTGCCTAAGAGACTGGAGAAACCCTGACACCCATTTAGCTCAACAATGAAGTCACTCCTGAGGCTCACCCTTCAGCCAAAGATTGGACAGGCCCATAAAACAAAAGGAGACTAAAGGGGCACATCCAACCCAGGGGCAAGGACTAGAAGGCAGGAAAGGACAGGAAAGCTGGTAATACGGAACCCAAGGTAGAGAAGGGAGAGTGTTGACATGTCATGGGGTTGTTAACCAATGTCATAAAACAATATGTGCACTGTTTAATGAGAAACTAATTTGTTCTGTAAACTTTCATCTAAAGTACATGAAGAAAAAAAGTTTTAAACTCTGAGTGGAAAATGCATATCAGATTTTCAAAGTCTCTCTTCAACAAATGTCATTTTTTCCCCCTTTAACAATGGGATATACCTGAGGAATTTCAGTCTAATTACCTTAGATTTCTAAATATATAACCAATCCTTAATTTAAGAATCCCACCATATTATTATTACTTATAATAACATCAATGGAAGTGGAAATAAAGAAAACAATTCATAATCTCACCACTGTAATCTATGGTGTTTTCTATATCATTTTATATAGTTGTGACTATAGTACAATAGAAGCTTTATTCTTTCTCTTCTTATCTTTACTATCTGGTACCTTTCTTTATCTTATTTAATGTAATTATTTTTATCCAAATTTATTAATTTGGTAACAACATGGAGATACTTGCCCTATAAAAAAAAAAGCATATATAAATGCACGTATACATTTGTATTTGCTTGGTATATCTACACCCATCATTTTATATTCAACCTTCCTGAGCTATTTTTAGATGTGATTTCAGTAGTTTTGCTTTATGATCTAATATGAAAGCTGTTTTCTTTTAATAGGAACACATGCTTTTAAAAATATATTTTACTATAAATACTATAAATTTACTATAATGTTTGCTTTTCTTTGTATGGCAGGCGTTACTTTAGGTAATTCAAAAAGATTTTTTTGGTTTGGTGTTTCTCTACTGTTTACCCTTAAATCTGTATCTCTGGACAGTATCTACTGATTCCCCACTGTAAGCAATAATATATAACCTGAAAATCATTTGCTTTCAACCACAGTAAAAAATGAAAAACCAAACCAAACTCCTTGCTGTTGAGTCGTTGCAACTCATAGCGACCCTATAGGACAGAGTAGAACTTGCCCCATAGGGTTTCCAAGGAGTGCCTGTTGGATTCGAACTTCTGACCTTTTGGTTAGCAGCCAAACTCTTAACCACTCCGGCACCAGAGTTTCCAAAATACAAGTCATTTATTTAGCAATTTTTAATGGAAGAAGCCCTCTGCTAAGTACTTGATATACATCATCTCTTATGTCAATCCAGCATGATTGGTTGTGATTTGGAACTCCCCTATCAGGAAACTTTCAGAGGTCAATAATCCAGTCTCCCACATCAGGATACTTTCAGGAGCCTGATGCAAGAGATTGAATTATTGACAGGGCTGTGGAGAACAACACATATCTGAAATGCTACAGCCAGCTGCCGTCCTTGAGAGGGGTAGCACTCCCTGTTTCCTACTCAGGTTAAAAGCCTACATGAAAGAGCTTTGTGTGCTATGCAATGCATATGCTGCCCTTGTTTCCACTGGCCATGACTGAACCACTTTGAACTGGTTTGAGGCCCTGCCTTACTTCTGTCAGCTGGACCAATTTGAAGCCTTGTTTGCAACTAATAATTATACAAAAAAAAAAAAAAAACACTCCCTATGTCTATTCCATGTCCCTGGGTGGTACAAACAGTTAATGTGCTCAACTGCTAACCAAATGTTGGAAGCTCAGTGGAAGAAAGTCCTGGTGATCTGCTTCCCAAAAGTCAGCCACTGAAAACTCTACAGAACACAGTTCTGCTCTGACACACGTGGGGTCACAGTAAATCAGAATCCAAATCAGTGGCCACTGGCTTTATGTCTATTCAAGAATAACAAACGTTGTTTTGGATTATAAAAAATACGGGAACACAAATAAGAAACTGGTTTTCTGGTCTTGGGTCTCCTGTTAGCTAGAATATGACATGGGGTACATCTGTTTGTTCACTGTCTTTCTGTCTCAACTCAAGTATCACGTACCGATTCTACTGTGCTTACTGTCATGTTTTATAACATTTACCACCGGCAAGACTAATGAAGACTACCTTCCTCAACAGGGGAGAAGCACGGATTCAGATTTATGTGACAATGACTAATATGGTTATCTTTTCTGGGCCTATACATTCGTTAACCTTTCTTTGAATTAAAGTTAAAGTAAGTATATAAGAGTTAAGATGATTGTTCTTAATTCAAAGCATGCCAAAAAAAAAAAAAAAAAGGCCTACTATTTATCCCCAATAGCACCACGGTTATTTTTAAGTTATTTAAAAAAAAAAAATGTATCAGAAATACAGTAAACCCGCTGCTGTTGAGTCAATTTCGACTCATAGAGACCCTCTCAGGGAAAAAAAAAACAGTGGTTTAAAACATTTTTAAATCTGGATCTTTGATAGAATAATTTGTAAGATCTGAAGACTAGAAATCTTGGGATTAATTAATTAACCTACTTTTCTTTTAATTTCCTTACTTAGGTTTACTTTAATGACCTCAATCATGCCAAAATTAAGATATGGTGTAAGAAAGTACTATGTAAAAAAAGAGTCTTCATGAGAAATGATAAAATTGCAAGGAGTCAAGGGATGCTTAATAATCTACTTTCTTTGCCAAAACTCAGAATGAAGAGTGTTTCCATTTTTCATTGGATAAACTAATCCAGAAATGAGAAGGACTTCAATCCAACTCTGGATAGTGCCAATGAGTTATCCCTTGATGGCCCTAGGATACTCAGAGGGAGATAACTCACCAAAGCAGTCTATGCCTGGTATATCTCCCTAAGCCAGGAATTGGCATTTGCTCTGAATATGTTTTTAATTATTTCTCTATTTTCCTTTCCTTTTCTTACTTTCTCTCCTTTGTCATCCTTCAGCTTCCAACCAGCAAATTTTTTTTGGCTAGTCTTCTTCAATAGATAATAAACAAGAAAATGGGGTAACAAAACAGAGGTATAAAAGTCATATTCAGCCTGTTCCTGATGTGTAACTAAGTTGCCCTTAACAGACAAATTTAAAGCAAAATAAAAAACAAAAGAATAGGAATTCATGAAAAACAACAAAAATCTATATTTACTATCTTCTACGGCCAAAGATTCCAGAGTTCCCAAAATAGTTAATCTGGATTTTGGAGCTAAATACTTTTGAATTTGCTTTCTAACTAACATCTTACAGTAAGCCAGTAAACGTCCTTAGAGGTGGCACATTTTCAGCCCCTCTAGGGTAAGTGCAAACTTTTAAAATGGTGATGCTCTCACATTTCTTGTTGCCACCCACACTGCCCCTCTCCCTTCCTTGGTTTATTTTTCTTCGTAGTGCTTATTACCTTCTGACATCATATATAATTTACTTATTTATTTCCCCCCCCTAGTAAAATGTAAACTCAGTGAGGACGAGGGTTTTTGTTTGTTTCAACTGCTGGATTCTTAGTTCCAGAAATGATGCCTGGCACATAATAGGTCTGTTTAATAAATAGTTAGAAATAATGAACCCTCAAGGGGATGGCATGCTTTCCCACCTATACAGACCCCTAATCAAAGATGTTCCTTGTTACGCTAGTAAATGATAGGTGAGACAGGCTCATACTGACCTCACCAGTGGAAGTAAATAGCCTTTTTGGAAAATAGTTGGCAATACATATTAATAGCCTCAAAGAGTTCCTACCCTATAGCCCAGTAATTCTACTGCTTCCAAAACTCTACCCTAAAAAATAATCAGAGATGTGAACTTTTTACGTAAGGTAACATTTTTACTAGAAGTAAATGGGAACAATTAATAGGATGAACATGCTAGATAAATCATGGTTTGGCCAGATAAATGGAATATTATGTAACCATTAAATGTTTTGTCTTTGAAGAATATGTAAGGAAATAGAAAATATTCAAAAGAGGAGTTAAGTTAAAATTAAAATGTGAGATACTCAAAAAATTACAATAGTCCAAATGTTAAACATACTCTCAGCTGCATCTCTGTGTGTATGTGTGTATGTGTGTATGTGTGTATGAAAGACCAAAAGGAAATGCAGCACAAATGTCATAAAGCTCATTCCTGAGAGTTAATGCGACTAGCAGCAAAATGTTATAAAATTTAGTTCTGAGTGACATGCAACTAAGAGATACTATTTTATTCTTCTATACATTCTTTTGTATTTTCCAAATTCTCAAGGGTGAACATGAACTATTTTTATAATCAGTAAATATGAACATTATAAAATGATCAACACAGCTATCAGAAAGGACCCATAGATTTTTTAGCTAAACTTTTTTTGATCTAACCTCAACCATATCACTTCAAATTACCAAGTGAATTGACCGCCATGTACTTAGCAGCTGCTGTTTCCTCCTGATTTGAACAATAACCATCTCGTTTTCACACTGAAATGAGATTTGGATTCCATACCACTGAAGTGATTCTCAGGGCTCAAGTTGTCCAGATTCAAGACCTCTGGTAAAAGGTTTAATTGTCTTTGGTGGGGATTACATTTGGCTTGCAGAGATGATTTAAAACGTGTGTTCTGTGTTGTTGCTTGGCAGAGCTGTGGCTTCATGGTGCAGGACCAAATTTTAGCTCTGTGGTTTTTACAAGAATGTCTGATACCCACAGGCTTGTCACACTTTTACCTCATAGCTGATAGTCCATTGTGCAGATTTATTTTGGCTGGGCGGCTTTGATTTTGCTCCATGTTATTGCCCAACTGACTTAGCAAAGGAAACTCGAGTTTTCTGAACAGCTTTCTTTGTTTCCTCCTGAATTCTGTACAGCCTTATTTAACATTACAGGAAGAAAGAATATAAAGGGGAAACCTTTGACTTTAGATTTAATAACATATTTTTCCATTAAAATTAAATATTAAGAAATTCCTCCTCTGGAAATCAATTCTGAGTTATGAGAATGAAGTAGTTCCCCTTCATATAGGCAGTGCCTCATATATACAGGTAATACTGATTCTTGGAAAAAGCAGAGAAAAATTCACCACCTCCCACCTGGATTTTTTTTTCCTCACTTGCAATTATGAACATCCACCCTAGTTCGACCCTCTTCTTGGGCTGGACGGCCAACTAAGAATTATTTCAAAAAACTAACATGACTTGGGGAGAATCCATTTTAATCCCTTTGACAAAAGTAAATCTTGGCTATGCCTCTGCAGGGTTGTCTGCACTTTAGGGACTCATGTTCCCCATGACAAACCCTAAACTTTTATAGCTTTCCCCAGGGTCTAGGATCATTTCTATCCCTAAAAAGAGAGCCCTAAAACTACTTTGCATTTTTATTCTTTTCTGATAGCAGAGAAAACTATGACATAAAATTCAAAATATTTGGTGTAGAGGCAAGTCAGCGGAGATGTAAAATTTTCTGCATCTTACATACAAAGTTAATAAAAAACATTTTATTAAGCAAGAACTATTTTTCACCTAGCATGAAGCTACTAATGCAGTATATTATATGATAGTTACTTCATTTTTAGAATTCCAATTAAATGATTAGTTCTCTATATAGTAAAAAAAAAAAAAAAAATATGCTAAAAAAGACAACCATTTCAATTAAATTGGATTCAGTCATTGTTTTTTTTCTTTCTTTCTTTTTCCCCCAATTAGATTCAAGCAAACCGGTTGCCAAAATCATAAAATGATTCAAAAAACCCAGGCTGAAACCCAACAGCTCCTAAGTACAGTTCCTCTGACATTTAAATTGTCCCCACAAACCAAAGAACTCATTACAAACCAATCCTGAGTGGAAAAAACTCAGACAGGACTAAAGTAATTCATCAAAATTTATCGAACATTTTAAATGCTTAGATTATCTTGTTCCAAATAATCTGTTTTACTCTACTTTTTAAAAATGTATTTGTGTCTCACATTAATATGAAACAGAATTATCTAGCAGTATTTTGGCAGTAAACATGGCTACACTGTGTGCCCACATTTCTACCTCACAGAGCAACTGCAATTCCACAGATACGGCAGTCTGCTTCCACAAAGATTACGGCCTTGGAAACCTAGGGGGCAGTTCCAGTCTGCCCTATGGGGTTGCCATGACTAGGAATCGACTAGATGGCAATGGGTTTGCTTTTGGTTTGGGTGGTGCAAATTGTTAACATGCTTGGCTACTAAACCGAAGGCTGGTGCTTCAAGTCCGCCCAGAGGTGCCTCAGAAGAAAGGCCCGGCAACCTACTTCTGAAAAGAGCACCATTGAAAGCCCTATGGAGGACAGTTCTACTCTGACCCACATGGGGTTGCCATGAGTTGGAGTTGACTTGATGGCAACCTTTTTTTTTTCTTTTTAAAGAGTGATTTGACTATTTTCTTCTCATTCAAGAATGCAGCAAAGCTACGTGTCTCTTTCTCAACTCTTTGCAAGTCTCCAACTTGATTACATCAGCACATTGGAAGACAAATGGTCTCTGCTTTTGAAATTTATCAGTAACCTATTAAATTCAGACAAGGTTTACATCTTCTCGGTGACTCTCTGATTAGATAGTGTCCTGAAGGGGCCAACTGCCATTCAGAGATAACAGTTGATCTCGTACCTTTAAAATATCATATGCCCATGACCAATGCTCTGGCCCTAAAAACTCAGCAGATAACTAGCCTCACAAGCATGAGCAAAACAAACTGCTAATAAAAATACAAATAATTGACTGTTTTGCCTTGTGCTGTCATGGATAACTGCCTCTTTTCTAAGGTTAAAACAGGATTCCTTCCAAAACATCCAAAAACTAGACCAGTATTCCCCGCCCCCCCCCCCCATTGGTTTAATAAAGGAGCTTGCTTGGGTTCAGCTTTGAGCACTGCACTCAGTTAAAGAAACGGAATAAAACCATCCAGTATTAGTCAGTCACTACTGTGACAGTCACATTCCAGCTGGTTCTCTACACGATGTATAACCCATTGCCATCAAGTCGATTCCGACTCATAGCAATCCTATGGGACAGAGTAGAACTGCCCTATAGAGATTCCAAGGAGCACTTGGTGGATTTGAACTGCCAACCTTTTGGTTAGCTACTGTAGCTCTTAACCACTACACCACCAGAGTTTCCACATCATATATATACAAGGAAATGAATCTTTACAGAAAGACCCATACAGCTGGGTAGTGAAAACGATAGAATGGAGCAAGGAAGGGTCTGGAACCATAGAAGGACTTACTTTTATCCCTCCATGCAACATTCCAAAATAGTATTTGTTTTTCCATACTAAGATTTTTAAAGGACTTTAAAAAAGATGATGCCAATCTGATAATCAAAACCCTAAAGATACAAGGTTATATTTCAACCTCTACTACAGAGAATTTTCAGACCATTCAACAAAGTCTTGTTTTTAAATCCTTTTTATCACCATCTTAAGACTAAGAAGTTTTCAGAGCAGCTGTTCTTATCACAGCTTACTAATCAATAACTAACCCTTCTCCGTAATACTCTACGCATTACAGATGTTTTCACTGAGATTTTACTGTCTCTTAACTCGGTCAAATAGCTTCAAAGAATCATCAGTGGGTGCTGGTTCTCCTAAAGATTCAGACTCTCTGTTTAGAATTTCTTGGTTTCTTTTCCTCTCTGCTGGCTCACAAATAGTAAGATATAAATGAAAACAACACAGAATTTTCACAGGCACTAGATAAAATTAAAGTTCACCTTTTGTGAGTCATAAATTTGAGATTTACCTCTTTCTCTCAGACACACACACACACACCAATACACGTATGAAAGCTTCTTGGCATTAAGGAAGGATATAGCTAAGACCTTTGGTGATGCCCCTATTTGTTTAGACCTGTATAGCAGATAAGTTCCTACCATAAACATAGTAAAGAAAAACAAAAATTAGACAGCAACAGATATCTTGAGATGGGAAAACTGAACTGTCCCATTAAGCATGATAGCTAACGAAACACTTCTTACACAATAGGCAGCCATTGGGTACAGTTCAAATTTATGACTGAGCAAAAAGTGTAAATTATTTCATATTGTGGATCTGTAGGGTCTCTCATGTATAGCTAGAACTGCAAACCTGGAATCTGCAACTGTCAAGAACCTGCTATATTATCTATATATCTATATGTATACTTATCTATCTACCTACCCACCCACCCACCCATCCATCCATCCACGCACATATTTGGATCTAATTTTTCAGCTTAGGTGCAGTTCACTTTTTATGCTTTAAAATTCACTGTAGTTTAGGCTGTCTTGACTGGCCAATTAAGCACTCTATGTTGTGGAAATGTTATGGATTTTACCAATCAATCACACATATTCCATTGATAAAATTATTTTTGACATTTGTCCAGTGTAGCCCTGCTGTGACACATTATTATGGTTGTTAAGTGAATTTACAACGCTTCAAGCTATAATTTGGGTTTTTTTTTTTTTCATTGAACAGTCAGTCCAGTTACTGCTCTCCACCTCCCCCTCTCCCCCCAAGCACTGCTAATTTAATTCACCATTAAAAACTTTCATAAGAAAACCACAAAAGTCCTATTGGTTCACCTGCCAAGGAAACTATCCAAGGAAAACTTTCTGCTGGATCCTATTACTGTGTATACAGAAAGATTGGTCCTAAAATTTCCCTTAGTTGCTACGATCTTATTAAGCATATGACAAACACTGCATCAGCTTCACACTGCATTTGAAAAACCATCTCATTTCACATTGAACTTTCAGGTTCACAATACTAAGCAATTCATATAAGAATTTTCAAACCCAAAGCTACAGGAACTTAATTCACAGAGAATATTATTCCTGCGGAGCTCTAGGTGGAGTTCTAGGAAGGTGAAGTTTTGAAACACATAACATAATATGACCACTAGGTGGTGATATCCATCCATCATTGTATTTGATATGCCTTTTTTTACCAACTAAAGCCCTATTAACAAAATGGATCTTAGAATACCCTGAAAATATCATGACTATTTATGTGGCAAAAAAAAAAAAAAAAAAAAGGCAAAAAGATTACTTACGATGTGCCCTCCCACTTTTGTGAGGGAAAACTGAAGAAAACCCTTTACTAGAAGATAAGCCTCAGTTCATCAGTATTTACCAATCTGATTGCATTCTATTTTGTTGCAGGCCACTGAGACATACTCTAAATTTTCTCTCTGACTAAACTATTCATCTACAATCTACTTTTCTCCATTTGTTCTTTTAAAATGATCAGAACATAATTTACATCAAAGGTGAAATTGCATCAGAAGCGAAGTCAAATCTCTAATATCCACCTGAAATCCTCCTTAGAACAGAGCAAACCATAAATAAACACTTACCTGCCCAAAAGAAATGCCTGCAGTGTGATTCACAGCTTATTTTTAGAGTAAAAACTTATCTGAATTAGCCACAAAAACACCTGAATTGAAGCGGGCAGACTTCTCTATGTATAAACTCCCTTTATCACCTGGGACTGATTTTGCTGCTGCTGTTTTTTTTGTTTTGTTTTTTGTGCTCCCAGAACTAGAAATTAAATCCAAATGAAGTCAATGCCAAGGGTAAGCAGATGACCACCCCAGTACAAAAGCAAACTCTGAATAGAAAACTCTTTCCCAAGAGGGTGGCTTACCAGATGATAAGAAACCACCTCTCACTAAATAAAACACCCTGAATAATCACTCTGGGTTACCCCCCAGCCTTTCATCACATAGGTCAAATGGTTATCTGAAAGGAGGCTCTGAGGACTACTTATTACAGAAATCAAAACATTTGGTAACTTTAAAATGCCTTTTTCCCCCTAGATGGCTGTCGTACATAATAGGCATTTGTTTGTAGTCTGTGCGGACTACATTTAACTGTGTTTAACTTGTACGAGGCAACTGACCTTCCTGAGAGGTAGGGATATACCCTCTTCTGATCCTTGCACTTGCTTAAAGTTACTCCTTATTTATTTATGTTTTAAGGGAGCTTTATGGTTTTGCTGTTGTCTTTTAGTTGAACAGGGTAATTTGCTGACCCACAACTGAAAGGAAAAAAGCAGCTTTGTTTTAAAGAAGAAAGAGACGTTTGTTTTGGTGTCACTACCCTAGGTTGGCAGCCTGGCGTCCAGTTCTACAAACACGAATATGCTGAAGGGAAGAAAAACTAACCTGGGGTCTCCTGACAGTTGTTAAAGTGGCAACATGCCCATTATTTTCCTAGCTGGCAAACCTCTGTGCGGGAGAGACAATCTGGCCGGCTCTTGAGTACAGCACTAATCTTGTGTAATAGAGTGAGCTCACTACCCTACAAAGCAGTAATTATCAAAAGCATTTTCCAAAGGATGTGAGTTACTCCCACTGTGAGACGGGGGCCTCTGGCAGAGCCCCACGGAGCTCCTTGCAGTTTAATCCATAACATGAATGATGCCAGCGGCTCCATCCCTCCAAGCTTATTTGCACAGGTCATCAGTCGTGAAGTGCTCACAATCCAAATGCAATGAGAAACTGCCAAAAAAACCATTCAGTTTTTTCTTTTTTTTTTTTTTGCCTTGCCCATGGTTATGCATGCCTTAAACTAATTAGCAATTAAATTTAAATGTCTGTATGTGATTTTAAAGTTTCATAGAGCATTGTTGGCAAAGCATCAGTGAGGACAACTGTATTGATAAATCTTCTTTTCTCATTTTTTTTAGTATGATCTTACCAATTATGAAATGATTTTCCAGGGATGGATAAACATTGTTCTTCTAGCTGCTTGACCTGTCACTGGCTATTTGCACTCAAGTCAAGGCAAACAGAGAAAGGGGTTTTGTGCTCAAGTACTGCTCAGTATTTCGCACGTAGAATCACCAGAACTCGTTCTGGATTTCAAATCAAATTAAATTGCAGCAGAAGTGAAAATTTTCATTAAGAGCTTAGTGGTCTTTTGCAGAAAGTAATGTTAAAATTCTCCCACATCCTGAGTAATGTGTTAAAGAACGAAGGAACAGCCTATGTCCTTCTTTGACTTTCAGGTTAATATTATGAAGACCGTGATGTTTAAGATAATTAGATTACTGTTGACATGCAGTGTAACTTGTTCACAGAGAAGTGGCCTCTGACTTGGAGCTAAAACCACACCAAAGCCTGACACACATCCATCTGCAAATATTTTATAGAAAGTCCTCTAAGATTTTCAGGTAGAAAAAAGTAAAACTTAAGTCTTGGGTCTGGGGCTTTTTGTTTTGCATGACCAAATCATGCGCAATCCTTTCAAAAGAGCAGAAACCTACAAATAAGCTTAGAAAGATCGAGAATTAATTAATTCTGTACTCCTGATTCTCTTTTCAGTGTCCAGGACATCTGGGAAAGGGAGGAGGATAGAAAAGTTTTTGTTTATAAAAGGATAATAATGATACATTCCTGTAGAAAAAGAATAATGGTTTATGGTCTATGATTTGTTACTCCTTTTCTATGCCCCTTTTAAGTGTCTGTCCCTGGACTCAGGGCTATTTATTGTTTCTACCTGTTTCAATGCTGGTTTTTCTCATAATACTTTCCTTGACAGACTGATGATGTATTTATTTGTCGAAGAAGAAAAGGAGCCTCTGGATTTAAAGCCAAACCCACAACCAATCTGAGCATTCTTGTACATTAACTGGCAGAGAGGCAAAAGCAGGTATCTCAACTTCTAGGTGTGCTACCTTACTAGGGCTGGACCACACTTCTCAAAGGAATCCCTATCAAGGAGCCTTTCATAATCAATGTCATAGCTATCAAGAGGCAAAATGAATTGGTTAGAGCTAGAATATAGGACATTTACTAATTACGTTTTAGTAACAACTTCCTGGCTAGATTCAGACAAGTACAGAAGAGAGAAAATCTCTGTTTTGACCAACTAGTAAGCTGGAGAATGAAAAGGAAGCCAGGACTGCTTCCAAGGGAGCCTGCAAATCAACAGCCTAGCAGGGGTCAACACCAAGCACTTACAAGCCAGAGATAACTGAAGTAAAAATGTGAAGGGGATGTAGAAAATGTTTTTTTAAATGGATAAAAATAAAATCAGAGTTATTTTTGCTGAAGAAATGAAAGCTTCCTAAAACTCCTCAACATTTTAAAAATAGAACAGGAATGTCAGTTCTATTCCATCCTCAACCTCTGGACATAGCCATTTAGGATGCCATATTTCTTTGAGCTAACGTCTGATTTACTGAAGTCTCTGATCTCCAGTGGTTAGTGGTAATCTTTGGCGGTGCCAGAATTCAGTAAGAGAAGAGAGAAAGAAAGGAGCAATACAGATTAAGGAGAATTCTTCCTCCCCTTGTAAGAAACTTATTCCTGGGGGTCAGAGCAAAGAGGGGGCAAGATGGTAACAGCTTTAAATCTCTGAGGTCTACCAGCTGATTTTCAACCATTTGTTGGGGAGTTGTGCTCTACAAAGTAGTCCAATCACGGCACCTAATAGTTTTGGATATCTCTCTAATAGTGCTGTCCGATAGACAGTCTATAGTATTTAGTTTAAAAGGAAGTCGTAAAAATAATTTTGCCAGGAATAATGGAAAAATATAGAATCCCTGGGTAGTGCAAATAATTAACACGCCCTGCTGCTAAGAGAAAGGTTGGCGATTTGCGCCCACCCAGGGATGTCTCCAAAGAAAGGCCTGGTGGTCTGCTTCTGAAAGGTCAACCATTGAAACCCCTGTAAGCACAGTTCCCCTCTGACACACGTGGAGGCAGCAGTAGTCACAGTTAACTCAACGGGAGCAGGTTTACGGGAAAATGTAAATGGCCCCACAGCGCACTCTGTTGTCTGGTTGCCTCTGTCCTTGAAAGAAGAGGCTCAGGTAGTAGACGGATAAATGAAGCTCTGTCCAGCCTGAGGCAACAAAACATTCTCGGCCAAACAATCCATAAAAAATGAAATGAGCTGATAACATCTAGGACTTATATTTCCTTTCCCTGTTTCACTACTATATGAATATAAATGTTTTTTAAAGTTATTTTTCTTTTAGAAAATATATTGACAGAATATGTGGCTATCTTTAAAAAAAAAAAAAAAAAAAAATCCTCCTTCAAAGTTCTGAGTAACTTGGTTTCCTAAAGCTTCATGTAAAACCTGTCCTGATAAAATTCAAACATGGAGGTGTGACAAAGATTGGAAAGTTTGCTTTCCAGTTTTTCTTTCCAACATTTATTTAAAAAGTGTTTCTGGGACAGCCACAGACAAAATTTGTCATCATTTCCAGGAGAAATACCTGTTTTCCTCTGAGTTAATAACTGTGGTAAGAAGCATTACGCTCAGCTACGCACTTCTATTTTTCAGGAACTTTTTTTTTTGGTCACCATATTTGAAAACCCATCTATTTGTCTGTGCTGCCAAGGTTAAAATATCTATTGTTTTTCATACAGGTACAACTTAAAAAATATATATATATTTCATTCAGATAAACAGAAAATGTCACAAAGAGACAAACCCAAAAGCCTTAATGTGGTCATTTCAGGATTCAAAAGATAACAGTGAATTGGCCAAGCGATGTATGTGTATTAATTATCATTTGTTCATGTAACAAACATTTACTAAGCATCTGCTTTAGGTGAACCATTTTGCTACGGGCTGAAGAAGTAAAGATGAAAGTTAATTTCCGTCTCAGAAGGCTCAGTGTCAGGAAGTCAACCCCACAGGGTTCTGTGCTAGGAGGGAAGACTGCAGAAACACAGGGGGCAGCTCTTAAGCCACTTCCAGTCAGAGAGCCTTCCTGGAAGAAGGAGACTCTTGGCTCAGAAAGGCATTTGAAGGTTTAGTAAGTGAAATTAGAGGCAGAATATTCTAAGCACTAGGGCAGGTGTATGCAAAGACCCACAGAGGTGCAAGATCACGGTTAATATCCAGGACTGTGAGCACTTCGAGGTGATATGGCTTAGGAAGTGGCAGGAGATGAAGTTCGTAGGCAGGAACCAGATCATGAAGGGTTCTGTGTGCTATGCTAATAATCAAAATTTATACTGAAGGCAATGGAGAGACTTTAAAGAATTCTAAGAAGAAAGTAACCAGGGAGTAGTTAGGGGAGGGAAAGGTCGTTGGAAGTGGAAAACATCTGGGAGAAGACACTTCAGATTAGTCATCCATTTAACAAAAGGTTAAAAAAAAGAAGTTAAAAGTCAGCTAATAGTATAGACGCTAGATTAAAAAAAAAAAAAAAAGTCGCCTTAAGCATTCCAGCTTTAATGTGTATTTAACTTGGATGGTTTAACTTGGTGTTTTTGAAGACATTACTTGGGTGACAAGTAAAGCAATTCGTTATTGAAGTTACTTGTTAGGGTTTCTAATACAGCACTGGAAGCATTTCACTGTTGGAGCTCAATAGTCAAGTTAAAGAACAATGCTTAGCAGAAAGACGGGTGACAAATTAAAGACTACAATGTGTTCAGAGAAGATAACCTTACTATAAATCACAAGTGTTAGGCTAGAACCAGTTTTATTCATGAGTGCTCTTTTGTGAAATTTATTGGGAAAATGTTCCAAATAAATAATAAGAAAAAGACTGAATATATAATAAAGACAAGAATTTGGCATTTTATTAATGATAGCAACATTCTACAACAGAGGCCAATAAGGTGGAATGAATCAATCAGAGTCTGAAGAACAAGGACAATTTAGATAACTTGGTCAAACAGCATCAGTAATTTGGTATAAGTTTTTATAACTGAATAAGTCTAGCTATAAAGCATAATCATATTGAATATGATCTAATTATACTGCAAATTTATTAAATGTAAAGTTTAATTATTTCAATTAAAGAAATTATTGAAATCGAGGCCTAATATAAATTTTGTTTTTTATTGAATTGTAAGGCTATATAGCAAAGGGTAGTATAAGGTAAATATCAAAGGCTCTTTCAGTTTTAATGCTGCTCTACCTCCCAAGAAGGATAAGCTCTAATAAATCTTTCAAACAAAACATGGAAGAGAGGGGAGAGAGAGATGGGAGAAATCACTCTAAAATATAAACAAAGTCCTTAAAAATGCATACAGTCCAGTTAACACCATTTCCAAGTGTAATCAGATACTGCTCTCCACAATGAAGAGTTTACTAACTATCAGGGATATTTTCAAAAGCAAGAAACTTGGAGTAAACAGCGAACAAAGGGGAACTATTTTATTCCAAAGCCAGCACACATATGGAACCCGTTAAGGGGATGGTGGCTGTAGAAAGAATTACAAACGAGTTTAAGAGACACCTAGGCCTTCTCAGAAAGGAAGGGGCTAGAGGAAAGGGTGGTTACAAAAGCAGGGAAGTGGGACAGAGATCAGTCAGATGGGAGGGAGACAGGCTGTTGGGCAGATGGTCTTTTCTGTTCCAAAATGTTCAAAGTTAAGGGACACTCCTTAACACACTTTTATTTTACACAAAGAGTGAATTAAGAAGAAACCAAGGGCCTGTCTGGGTTTTTATCTGGATTTACTTGTGTCATTTCTTTGATAAGCTCTGCTTGTTTATTTCATTTGCTGCCCTTCTTCAAACTCAAGCCCTCACTTAGTTCTTGCTCCATAATCACTAAGTTTCAATTAAAGTTTAAATTCACTCAAAGTCATATTCTTGTTTATATGGCCTAGTAAACCAATATGAACATTACAGAGGAAGATGGGTATTTCTCTTCCGAAAAAGTACAATGCTTATTTGTTTACCAATTTTAGGGTCAGTCTAGACAACGGAAAAAGTAATTATTTTCTCTACAGTATCCATGAAAAAAAAAAAAGCCTCCCTTAAAAATTAATGGACACAGACAAGTAATAGTTGCTTTGACATAGAGGAAGAATGATATCTCCCGAGTTAAGCTCACCTATATGGCACCTGACAAGAAAGATAAATTCCCTGAGGTATTTTACAGACCTGGTGTGGCTGCCAGATATAGGCCACTATTCAATCTCACTAACCAGGCACACAGGGAGTGCAGGACCTCATCCTAGACACTGTGAGAAATAAAAAGTAGCAAAAAGAACATTCCTTTGAAGAGCTTAACTGCTAATGGGGGACCAGAATAAACATCTAGTAATGCGCATAAACTCTAACAATGAAAACATACAAAGCAATTCTATATAACCAACCACAGATTGGAAGCAGACTGGGACTTGGCTCAGTCAGATCAGTTCGTAGCAAATGACAGGCCTTTCAAACACTCCACCTGGCCAAATGCAGCTATTGTAGGCTCAGGGCTGGAATATACAGGAACCCAGCCAATAGGTATACACACTTTGAGAGAGGTCATGGCCCAGGTCTGCAAGGCACAAGTAAGCACCAACTGGAACTGGCCACCCAAATCCCGGAGCATTCCTATAGTTTCCATGATGCAGTCTGGGGATCACAAGGACCTGTACTTTTCACTGGGCTATTTATAAGGGAAAGATGGTAGAAGGGAGGCTTGATAATAGACTATTAGGTACCCTAGAAACCCAATTTATTCCAAGAAATGAACTTTGCATTCAACAAGAGAGAACTCATTAAATGCCTCTACTATGTAGTGAATACATTAACAAAGGTATAAAAACAGTTTTAACTATCTATAATACATAGAAAAAATCTTTTAATTTTTATATTCACTTGCAAATTAAGTTAATGAAAACAAAGTAGTCTATTTTAAATTAATGTTAATATATAAGGACCTAAGTAATTCACACAAAAAAGAGCTTAAAACGATTTTTTAATTTTTACTCTCAGCTAATCTAGGAGCCCTGGTGGCACAGTGGTTAAAGCTCTCTGCTGCAAAACAAAAGGCCAGCAGTTCAAACCCACCAGACGCTCCAGAGGAAGAAGATGTGGCAGTAAAGACTTACAGCCTTGGAAATTCTATGAGGCAGTTCTACTCTGTCCTTCCTATAGGGTTTCTATGAGTTGGAATCAACTCAACGGCAGTGGATTTGGTTTAATACCTGTTTAGAATTAGATATCTAGCCCAATGGATCCCGAATTTGTCTGCATTTTAGAATCACCTTGGAAATACTTAAAAAACGTAGCTGCCTAAGCCCCATCTACCAGAGATTTTGTTTTAATGCATCTTGGCTGAGCCCAAGCACCAATTTTTCAATTGCACTCCCCAGGTGATCTTAATGAACAGCCCGCACTGAGAACCACTAGTATAGCCAGTCCCACTTGAACTATTTCCAAAGAATTAGGTTCAATTGCATTTTGTGGTCATCCTTACCAAGTCACTCCTTTCTTGAAATGTATATATATTTAGCATAGTTGAAATGTAAGGAGATTCACATGATCATAAATCAACAATTTTTTAAGACTGAAAAAATGAGCATTTTAGCTTGGCTAAAAATGAACCATGCCTCCTTATAGCAGATGTCTGCCTCAATTATTAAAGATGGAAGAAAAGTTTAAAAAAGAAAATTAATTGAAAAAGCGCTCTCTTACACTTATTCTTTGCCTTTTTGCTTTGAAGCTATAAAAAAGCAAAGATAACCATCTGAAAGCCAACCTGGTGCACTTCTGCTGATTATCTAGTTTTCCAGTTCCATGGAAACCTGATGCACACCTCTTCTAAAGAGAGTCATAGTGATTGGAGCACTAGGAGTTGGATCAGTTAGCCCGGGACTCCATTGCTAACCCTTCCCAATTTCACTGAGTGATCCTGAGCAAGTCACTTAACTCATCTCCAGTCTAAGCACCCTCGTGAAACATTCGATCATTGCATAGCCCCAAATTTCCCAAATCAGTTATCGTTTTCATCAGCATCTCACCAGTGTGCTGCCATCAGTCCAGCGGAAGTCATGCTCAAACATCTTGTCGTTGAGGCCTATCCACTGATAATCATGGCCCACACCTAAGGGATGGGAAGCAACACATATATTTTTACTTCTTTTCCCATATATGTATGAAAATACATCAAAGAGAATTATTTTCAGAGTGAATCATGCTTCCTCTGGCTTTTTTTTTTTTTTTTAATTAGCTGCTTATAAAAAACTCTCATAGGGTAACTATATTTTGTTCTTCTGCCCTATGTGCTTCAAAATAAAAAGCCAACTTACAAACATATCTGTAGGACATTAAAATATCAGACACAATTATTTCCCTAGTAGTTTATCATAATAGTATTTTTTTCCCCCATCCTAACTCATGGCAGAAAATTTCCATTCACTTTTCAGTTAAGCTATGGAAACACTGGTGGTGTAGTGGTTAAGTGCTACAGCTGCTAACCAAAGGGTTGGCAGTTCGAATCCGCCAGGCGCTCCTTGGAAACTCTATGGGGCAGTTCTACTCTGGCCTATAGGGTCGCTATGAGTCAGAATCGGCTTGACGGCACTGGATTTTCTGGTATGCCATTGGCAGAAATTCAATGGCCCAATAAAATGTGCCAGATCTACCCATGCTAGCTTGACTTTTGGAAGCCACGTGTTTCTTCTCAAGGCATTTTAAACAGGGGACACCTAGACCAGACACTTCTGAAAATTATCAAAAAAAAAAAAAAATCATTTTCATGGTGAGATGAAAATAAAGATACCACGCAATAATGTTAAATGGACCTCTGTCCAGATTGCAAAATAACAATCAAATGTCTTAAAGATAGCCAGCATCATGAGAACATATTTAAGAGTGCACCAAACAATGCTTCCTAAACAAAAAAAATTCACATATTTGCTACATAAAAACTAGCTGCCCTCCTCTTTGCTAGAATTCATTAATCCTATCTTATTTTGGTAGTGAATCTAAACTTGGAGTTATTAAGCAGCTTTGTCGTACTAAGTTTTGTTAGCTTCCAATCTCCACATACTTGTGTTCTTAATATGAAACCCAATTTCTATGGTTTAAAATAATTGGAAACTTGGATGAGAACCAATAGGTGCAGAGGATAAGATTCAGATGCTATTAACAATTCAATTTTAACTAGGAGAATAAAATAACAGAAGTATCTTTTCTCTTTAATATTAGACAACACATAAGCATATTCATAATAGAGATTATGAAAAGTTCGGTTGAACCCTATGAATTGACCATTTTTGCAAGTCAAGAAATAATCAACTGGCAGCAATTTCAACCTATAACATGCCATTCCACATATTACTGCTGGCAGACCAAGCAATACCTTCTTATATTATAGTTGAATGTTTCCCAAAATGTGGGACTCATACAGTGGGATGATTTTAAGTTGTTCACGGATGAGGGATTTAATAAGTTGAATTACAATCAAGAAAGCTACTTTCTTTCCGTCAGTTACAGAAAAAACCTAAGATAGTGGTGAGAATGAGTGAGGCTTCAGGAAACACAAGTCTATTTGGTACATACGATTCACAAACATTTGTTCTTCGTGAGACAGGATACTTGTGAGATGAGCACCCTGAAGACGGCATTCCCGTTCCGCAGCATCCCACGTGCGTCGATGAGCAAAGTATTTGTAGCACTGCCCTTGGAACTTGTGCCAGCCATAGTCACATGTCTCAGTGTCTGGGAAGAAAACCAGGCAGGGGCTTATTAAACTCACCCACGTCATTTAAGCATGGCTTGCCAATCCAAGCGTTAACAGAAGATCCAAGCCAATATCTGTGCAATGTCCCTGAGGTAACTGATTCATAAAACTTGGTGACAATCTACCCAATGACAAAGAAATGTTTATAAAAAGAGCCCAACTGACTTCTGAGAAGTGCGTGGCTCTACTTCTTTGGGCTGAAGTCAGTATTTTTCCCTAACTGCAATTTCATTGATTAAAGTCAGTTTGCCGCAGGAGAGAAAAGTGGACTAGGGGCCAGCCAAAACCTGTTGGGCTGCAGTGTCTGCCGACTTCCTGGTGAGGCAATTGGGGCTAATTCCTTACCAACAAAACTTTTCTAAAGAGAATCATTCAAGTGATAAGGTAAGAATTCCAGATAGCAGGATTATGAGCGCCCTATTTGCATAAGGACTTCAAAGCCTCGGAAGCAGTGCTTTCCCATTTCCCAGAGGGGCAACTGGGGGGCCACAGGCTCTTGTCATGTAAGATTTACAAAGAGAAAGAAAACAGAAAAAAAAAAAAAAAATCCTTCATGAGTAGGCAGCTTCTGGGATATATGGCTAGGACTGTGTGCCTTCTCACATAAGGAGAGCAATCCCTGTGCAAATGCACCAGGATGTAAAGATAATGTGAGCTGTTTTCTTTTATTAACAACAAAAGAACCCAAGTTAAAGTACCCTCCATTTCACGTGTGTGTGCGTGTGTATATTTATTCTTTTTCACAACAAGCACACAATCATCAGTATCTTGTTGCAGGTGAAAGCATTTTTCAAATATATCTAAATTTCACACTGGCAATAAGTTTCAGTTAGACTTTCAAGAATGCCGGTTTTTATGCATTTTTCACAAAGAAACCAGTCTTGTTCATTGCACTATATTCTTATTGGCAATCTTCTTTCAGACTCACCGATCCACAGGTAGGGTCAAATAAACTAAACCCACTGCCGTCGAGTCGATTCCGACCCATAACGACCCTATAGGACAGAGTAGAACTGCCTGATAGAGTTTCGAAGGAGCGCCTGGCAGATTCGAACTGCCAACCTCTTGGTTAGCACTTATCCGCTACGCCACCAGGGTTCCCGGGGTCAAATAATTCAATGCAATTATTCATATACATTGAATAATGATCAGTAGAAATAACTTTGGCTTTCTTAAAATATGCTAGCATTCAACTTCTGAAAAAGTAAATATATGGAACTAATTACATGTAAAAACTAGCAAAACTGCAAAGTTCATAGAATTTTAAGTACCATGAAAACCTTCCAGTTACCTAATAACGCCCATCACCCCCTCCCCCACCAAATTTTACTGATTGACGAAGAAAACAAACCTTACTAAATTAAATAAACGCATGCCTTGTATGTCAGACTTGGTGGCCAAACTGGAACTCAAATTGTCCCCTGACCCTCATTCTGTTTGCTCCTCTTTCTACAATTGTGGGAAAGTAAGGATTCTGAAAAATTTATTTTGTCCCTGGTTAAGTGATCTCAACCATAATCACAGATGGCACTTATCTCTGAGATCAGTCTTTATTTCAGTTTAGTCTGTCAGGCCTGTTGTTTACTTGTAGCTGACTGACTAATTGTTTTGCATAATTAGTTTTAAGTTTTATTAAAGTCTTGTTTGGAGACCACCAAATCTCACAGGAGAGAATTCAAGACACAACTAGTTGGTTTGGTATAAAAGTAACACTCAGCACCCAAGAATGAAGCAAATATTGGCTACTTGGATATAGTATTTTTCTTCGGAAGAATTTAGAGGTGATGTGGGAAGGGTAGAGGAGAAAATAGATCCTTGTATACGAGGGAATTAGTTTATGAGTGGAGGAGAACTGGAAAAAAAAAATCACAATATTCTTACCACCAAAGTCAATAATCTGATTCCGTAATAGCATAGCTTTCCTTAACCTTGGAAATCATCATTTATTTCAAGACAGTTTAAAATTCTCAAAGACCTCTAATTTATTAAATAATATATCAAAAAAAAAAAATTCTTCTGCATACCCTTTCTTGTCCTTACTTAACCCAAGTGATTTTTGTCTGGTTTTCTTTCTTTGTGTTTTGTCATTAAAACAGATTACCATTAGATATTTTTCTTCTTATACCAAAAAACAAAAACAAAGAATCAGAAAATTTAGATGCATGACCACATCATTGCTATGATGGCTTTCTCAGTTAGCAGGTGCAGGTGCATAGCTTACAACTCTTGTTCATAACCACAAAAGCTGAAAGCTATCCTCTTTATGTTGTACAGGTAACTTCTTCAACACTTCTGGCATGTAGCTGTCAACCTTTATGTAATTGCCATCACTTTGACATTTCTCACTGGCACACTCTATCATTAGCTTTGGCTCAGGACAAACTATGAGTTCAGAATTGTCTCTCTACTGATCCAAGACCCCTGTTTAGGTTTTATATGTTTTCATTCCACCAAAATGTGCTCTAGTCTAGAGTTATTGAGGGTCGGGAAATTATTCACGCAGAGAAAAAGCCAGCTGAAGAAACAAAGGCACAGTCATCACCGAAATTTGGACAGAATACTGTTTAGACAACAATGCCGCTGTTAATGAAGAAATCATTTGTTCTTAGGCAACCTGAAAAGTGGAGGAAAAAAATCTTCTAGGATCCTGGCAGTAAATCACAGGACAACAGCTGCATCTGGTAAACAGACTGGGAGAGCTGTTCCCTAGCAAACAATGTAGATGAATGATAAACTTGTTTTAAGATAAAATAAAATACATGTGAAAGTTAGGTGGCACCAGAAATCGAAGACTAATTAACTCTTTTTCTTCTCAACATTCTTCATTCATGGATGAAAACGGTAACTGGCCCCAAAATTTCTTCAAAGGTCTGTTATCTCTCTCTTAATCCATGAGATGTACATATAAATAAAATGCTTATCTTTGAGAGTTCCTTTGTTGTTGTTGTTGTTGTGTGCTACGGAGTCCATCCCAACTCACAGCAACCCCATGTGACAAGGTAGAACTGCCCCGTAGGGTTTTCTTGGCTGGAATCTTTACGAAAGCAGATCACCAGATTTTTCTCCTATGGAGCCACCGGCTGGGTTCAAACCACCAACCTTTATGTTAGCAGCTTTACCATTTGCACCACCAGGGCTCCTTGAACAGCTCTTTTAGAAGTGTGGAAACACTGAGAAAAACTTAAGCTTTAGGGTTAGGCCACTTAGGTTCATTTTTCTTCCCACTTTGCAATGCACTAGCTGTGTGACCCTGAACACATCACTTTTCCTCTTTGAGCCTCAGGGTCTGGCCTACTTAACTCGTTGAACTGGTGTGTCAGACAAATGAAGCACCTGGTAAACTATGAAGTCTTAAACAACAGGAAATCTTTTTATTCTTTGTGAATAGTTGTCTGAATCATCAGGATATCAGTTCCACAAGAGCAGGGACTTCTGTCTGTCTTGTTCAGTGCTCTATCTCAGTGCGTAGAACAGTGCCTGGAACACAGTAGCTGCTCAATAAATATTTGCTGAACAAATGATTTTTGAATTGCTCCTTGTACTTGGGAACAAGGGCAGCCAGAATCATTTAAGCATATTTTAATGTCTGAAGCGTCTTGCCTTTTGCTTTCTTTAACAAATGGCAGCTTCCTAACTTTTTCCTCTAAGAAGAGGATCCTGTCTGGTCTATTTTCACATTAGGCATTTAAAATTCTAAAACAAACAGACTCAATCTATGCAATAAAAAAAAAAACCTATAACTCAGTAATCACCCATTCCCTTTAAATGGCAATTCAATACAAGCTCCTTTTAGCTTTGCTTTAATTTCAGAGAAATCCAAATTAGCACTGCAAAGCAGAACACGGGCCAGACCTATGTGTCTGAGTGTCTAATACGTTTTCATTTTGTCTGGTGGAATGGAAGTTTGGCACTGAACATTTTCACCAAAGCCAAACCACTGTATGTCTTTAAGTACAGGAAATCGACATTCCAAGAATGAGTGTGCTGAGTGTGCAATCTGTTTCTGATTGATGGACTAAGAAATTTTACCATTAACCACCTAAAATACACTCTCAGGTTGGCCATAAAAATGCAAATAACAGAGATCACAAGATTCAAGCTATCATGAACATAGGCCTGTCTTTCATTCAGAAAATGTAGATGCTTCTTCGGTAGGAAAATTTCCTGGGGAGCAGATTCACGATATTTTTTACGTACTGTTTGCCAAGTCAAGGTTAATATATTCTAACAATTATGTCAGTTCATTCTCCAGAGAAGTTTGACTATGAAAACTAAGTCCACTAAGTCTCAAGTGCTGAGGGAGAGAAAATGAAAGCAACTAACTTTGGATTCAATACCCCTTGTTAGGAAGACCACGTATGGGGATTAAGGTGGATGCCTAATTAGTCTCTAGGAAGAATATATACTACAATGTACTTTTTTGTTGGGTAGATGTCCTTAAATTCTGCTCCACGTATGTGTCTGCAACTCCTGTCGATCAGCAAAACAATAATGATCAAGTCAATACTAGTTCAGATGTTGGGAGATATCCACACATAAGGAAACCTAATCTAGTCAAATATCCTGCGAATTTCTTCTGCAGGAAAAAATATGCAATAAGGCCAAAATTGCTACAAACATCCAATTCATCACGCCAAAATACTATTCAGAAGCAACATCTGAAGTATCAAGAATCTTTATTACCCAAGTGCTACAACAGCTCTTACCTTGTTCACAAAGTGCACCAACATAGCTTGGAAGGCAGAGACATGTAAAGGTATTAAAACCGTCAACGCACGTGGCTCCGTTCCGACAGGGGTTTGAATGGCACTCATCAAAATCTGAAATAAAATATAAAAGTCCACAAAACCAGTTGCAACAAGAGAAAAAAAAAAAAATCTACTTAGTGTAGTGTTGCCAGATAAAACACAGGACACTCAGTTAAATTTTAAGATTAAATTAAAATATATATATATATTAATAAAATAAAGGTTTTTTTTCTTTTTAAGTATAAGTATATCCAATCGACTTGACGGCAGTGGGCAGTGGGTATGTCCCATATAATATTTTCAAGACACTTTACACTAAAAAAATTCCTCCACCCATCTGTCAGTTTGTTGTCCTCTGGTGGCTTGTATATCACTGTGATGATGAATCTATGCCAGGTATTTCAAATACCTGCAGGGCCATCCATGACGGACAGGTTTCAGCAGAGCTTCCAGACTGAGACAGACTAGAAGGAAGCCGTGGTGATCTGCTTCTGAAAATTAGCCAATGAAAACTTTACAGATCCCAGCTGAACATTGTCCAACTAACTTGCTTTGGACACATCATCAGGAGAGATCAATTGCTAGAGGAGGACATTGCGTTTGGTGAAATAGAGGGCCAGCAAGGAGACCCTTGGTGAGATGAATTAGCATGACAGCCACAACAATGGACTCAAACATGCTGGCAATTTTAAAATGAACCCAGGACTAGCCAATGTTTTGTTATGTCATACATAAAATCGCCATGAGGGGAAGTCAACTCAACGGCAGCTATCTGTATCTGACATTACTGTTGTCATGTGTCCTGAAGCCTATTCCAATGCATAGTGATCCTATCGGACAGAGTAGAGCTGCCCCATAGAGTTTCTGAGGCTGTAATCTTTATGAAACCAGGTTGCCTGGTCTTTGCTCCTACGTAACTGCTGATAGATTCAAATCGTCTACCTTTTGGTTAGCAGGCAAGCACTTAATCATTGTACTACCAGGGCTCCTTTATCTATTTTCTTTATCTAATTCCTTTTCTTTCTATCTGACATTAAAACTTAACTGGGCATCCTGTATTTTTATATGTTAAATTTGGCAACCCTATGAGAATTTCAAAAATCTTCAGAGTGGGGTCATTGTTTCCATTGCTAGTAGAGTTACATGAAATCCCCCCTTGCTTCCCACCACCACTTCTGGGTCATCAGTTAACTCACATGTAGAATACTGAAAATACCTAATTGACCTCTCTCTCTCTAGGCCCTTCCTTGGACAATATACTCTACACTCTGTTCACTATCAACTTCTTTAGTCACAGTCATGATAATTTTACTCTTTTGCTTCCAAGCATTCCAGGAGTCCCAATTGCCTATGGCAGTGGTCCTCAAAGTGTGCTCCCAGGACCTGCAGCATCAGCATCACCTGTGTATATTAAAAAGCAAGTTCCAAGGCCCTACCCAAGGCCTGCTGAATCAGAAACTCTGGGAGTGGGGACAACAATCTGTTTTACAAAGCCATCCAAGTGATTCTGCTGCACAGTAGAACTTAAAACATCACTGATGTAGAGTATACAGTAAAATTATTCAGTACATTTGATCCAGGACCTTCTCAGACCTACCTAGACCCAATCTGTTTTCTAGTATTCTCTCCCAATGTATTTCCCTCCCACAAACCTGTAAATAGGCATACCGGAATACTTGCAGTTCCCCAAACACATTTTGTAGTTTGTGGGTCTCTGTGCTTCTGTTAGATGTGTCCATATTTCCCTCCACCACCTATTTAAATCCTCCCCAATTTTAAGATCTATACCAAGTATAACCTTTCTACACAGACCCTATGACCTCTCCAGGTTAAATTAATGACTTTATTCCCTTAGCACTTTGCAATTTCACTAGAAATTTAATTAATGCTTAAACTGAATGAAAAGAATATTTAAAAATAAATTAAAAACATAAAAAATGAGTTAAATTTCCATGAGGCATAGAATATATTCTTACCTAAAGAAATACCCTTAGTGGCGATTATTATATATTAACGATACCAAATACTTCTACGCTGTTGGTGTTGTTATGTGCTGCTGAGTGGGTTCTGACTCACATCGACCCTATAGGACAGAGTAGAACTGTCCCCATAGGGTTTCCAAGGAGTGGCTGACGGATTTGAGCTGCAGACCTTTTGCTTAGCGGCCCAGCTCTTAACCATTGCACCACCAGGGCTCCAAACACTTCTATAGTGTTTTCTAAGTGCCTAGGGGAGTCCCCGGGTGATGTAAAAGATTAGCTTGCTTGACTGCTAATCAAACAGTTGGAAGTTCAAGTCCACCCAGAGGCACCTCTGAAGACAGGCCTGGTGACTATTTCTGAAAAATCAGCCACTGAAAGCCCTACGGAGCATAGTTCTACTCTAACACGCATTGGTTTACCATGCATCTGAGTTGACCTGACAGCAATTCCTTTTAAGTGCATAGGAGTTCCATATACATTAACTCATTATTATTATTTTTTTTTAATAATATTCGATTGTGTATTCAGTGAAGGTTTACATAGCAGTTTAGGTTCCCATTCTACAATGTCTATACAAATTGTTCAGTGACATTGGTTACATTCTTCATAATGCATGAATATTCTCATTATTTCTACTCTGGTTGTTCCACTCCCATTAACCTAGTTTCCCTGCCCTCTTACATTCTCATCTTTGTTTTAAAGTAATTATTGACTGTTTGGTCTCATATAGGTGATTTCTTAAAGGAGCATAGTACTCACAGGTGATATGCATTACTTTGCGAGCCAATCTTTTATTTAGCTACAAGGTGGCCTCAGGAGTTAGTTTGGGTTCACGATTTGAAGAGTATCTCAGGACAATAATCTCAGGAAGTCCTCCAGTCTCAACCAGTCCAGTAAGTCAGTTTTTCGTTTTTTAGGATTTTGAGGTTCTGTTTCACGATTTTCTTCCATTCTGTCAGGTCCATCTATTGAGGCCCTGATTAGAATGGTCAGTAGTTGTAGCCCTAGCACCATCTAGTTCTTCTGGTCTCAGGGTAGATGAGGCCATGGTTCATGTAGGCTATTTGTCCTGTAGACTAGTTTCTTTTTTTGAGTCTTTGGTTTCCTTCTTTCTCTTTTGCTCCAGAGGAGTGGAGACCAATAGTTGTATCTTAGGCAGCCATTTGTAAGCTTTTAAGACCCCCAGATACTACTCACCAAACTAGGATGTAGAAAATAACTTTATGAATGAACTATATCGTGCCAATTGACTGTGATGTTCCACAAGACTATGGTCCTAATCATCCAAACCCAGAAAACCAATCCCACAAGGTGGTTGGTAATGCCTAAGAAGTATCTGTAACTATGCCCTCTATATGCTTTATTATATATGTGAATGTGTACATACAGCCATATATATATATATATACTCACAGAAACCCTGGTGGCATAGTGGTTAGGAGCTTGGCTGCTAACCAAAAGGTCAGCAGTTTGAATCCACCAAGTGCTCCTTGGAAACTGTATGGGGCAGTTCTAATCTGTCCTGTAAGTTTGCTATTAGTTGGAATCGACTCAATGGCAATGGGTTTGGTTTTTTTGTTTTTTGTATATACTCACATATACATACCTATATACATATATGCCTACACACATACATATATTGATTGTTTTCGATGAAGGTTAACACAGCAGCTTAGGTTCCCATTCATCAATATCTATACAAATTGTTCAATGACATTGGTTACATTCTTCACAATGCATGAACATTCTCATTATTTCTGTATACATACACATTTTGTTGTTACTGTTTTTGTCATTAAATTGTTTTTAATTGATTAATAATATAAAACAGAAAGGGGACCAAATAGATGTTTTTATGTATGTATATTTGATATTTTAAGATGTAATTATTCCGTAATTGTTATCTGTTGCTATCTTGAAGTCTGGTGGTGCAGTGGTTAAGAGCTCAGATGCTAACCAAAAGGTCAGCAGTTCAAATCCACCAGCTGGTCTTTGGAAACCCTATGGGGCAGTTTTACTTTGTCTTATAGGGTTGCTATGAATCAAGATCAATTCCACAACAGTGAGTTTGTTTTTGTTTTATAGTTATATCTATATCCTCACTAATCAGCACAAAAATAGAGCTCACTAAATGTGCTGTATTATTTTTAAACCAGTGCTCTTTTAACAGGAGTTCTGGGGATTTTATCTCAATATCTCAGAGTAATCTGAAGTGCTATCGTTGAGCCTTTACTCAATCATTATAAGCAAACCTTCATGGCACCTCTAAAAAGAGCACCTGGATAATACACTCCATCTCTTTTCTCACAGATTTTCTCACATCAAAACTGGGCCTTTATTTGAAAAAAAAAAAAAAGACAGGAAAAAGAGAAAGCCTTAACAAGAATACGGGCATAAAAGGAACTGATTTAGTAAACAGCTCATTATATTCTTTGGGACGCAAAAGAAGGGAGGAAGACAAGCCCCAGACGTCCTTGAGGTAGAGGTGCATCTGGCCACTGAGGAGGCCCAGAGAAGGATTTTTAGCCCATTCCACAGAGGAACAAGTTATCCCAAAACCTAACAACTAAATTCCTTAATTTTTGAATATAGCATTCTGGGAAAAAAGGTTTTCTTTAACTTGATCATTTACTGTTATGCAGATTCGGGCTATAGATTCAATCTTTTTGTTAACATTTACGCATCTTTACATCTGTAAAACCTACCTGTAAATCCACAAAAAGAAATGGCTGGCCTCAGTAAGCCTCACTGACCAACAAAAACCAAACTGAGTGCTGTCGAGTCGATTCGGACTCATAGCGGCCCTACAGGACTATCCCACAGCGCTTCTAAGGAGTGCCTGGTGGATTTGAGCTGCCGACCCTTTGGTTAGCAGCCATAGCACTTAACCGCTATACCACCAGGGTTTCCAGCCTCATTGAAGCTTGTGTATAATCACAGAATTCAGTAAACAGCTGTTCCCCCTTTTTGGCTCCTAATTAAATTACTCTTAGGCCTTAACTTCATTCGTTAGCAGATAATTCATCTACACCTGTGCTTCCCTGCACTCCTCCGATTGATTCAAGCACTATATACGCAATCTGGAAAAGAATCACCTACTTTCAGCCAAGAACACCTTACCAAGTTCACACTGGTCTCCACTGTATCCTGGCACACAGGTGCACACATAGGCAGTGTCAGTAGGATAGCAGGTGCCTCCATTAAGGCATGGGTTCGTTTTGCAACGATCAGATCCTACGATGTTCAGGAAAATAAGAAAAGTGATCAGGCTCATCACTAAGGTTTCAACATATTTTAGCAAAAACAAAACGCCACTTACTGCTACCATCATATAAGCTTTACCATAGCAATTTAGAGAGGCTACACACAAAAATTAACATGAGCTTTACTCTCTGGAGTGTTTCTTGGCATTACAGCTAATTGTTACAATTGCATCTATTCATTTCTGGGATTCAATCAGCATTCTTTTTAAACAATATTTTGTACTATATCTGGCAACTAATATACTCTACAGCAGATTTAGTTGGCATGATAATGGCAATTGATTTTAGTCAAAAATGGTTACACATATGTGCACAGTGAATGGAAAATGTATTCTTTTAAATGGGGTTAGTTCATGTGAAATGGCTGGGAACACAAAACATGCATTCTTTTTAGCAGACTGGCTTGTTACCATCATTTGAATTATTTTTGCCTTTTACCACTTAATGCTCAGAAACTGTTTTTCTTCGAAAGTGTGCACTGTAGTCTCTTCTGCTACATGAACATGCTTTTCCAAAAACACGTTCCAAATGTACTCCTTTAAACTATACTTGAAAAAAAGCAACATGTGGATTAAACTCTACTGTATCAAAACAAACCCAAATACAAAACCTTGCCGAAAATGAAACCCCAAAGTTTTCTTAACATTTTCTTATTAAAACACAAATAAAATTGACGCTCCTAGCAGATAAAGGCTAAAGACGTAAACTTACGACAAGAACGGTCTGAAATATATTTCTTAAATGCAAACGGTTTGATACAATTTGAAGCACTTGGTTTATTCTGTGGGATTATTTGGATAGTTGTATTGACACGAATAGCTTGTATTTATTGTTTGCATACTTTGTCAGCATTGCTTAAGTTCCCAAATATTCAAGAGTCCAAATGAGAGTTAAAAGTTTCACAAAATAATTGAAAGGAAATAGATTATATATGGAATACAACCATATTTTCAGGAATCTTAAGTCCTGAAGCCTTTAAATAATTGCCCATGCAAAGAAGATATCTAACTAATTATGAAACATTAACTTAAGGGGTATTAGAACAAACGAGTTATTTCTGTAGGAGATAACTGAGCCTTTCCCACACTGGGAAGTCAAACTCAAACTTTCTGAGTGTTAAGTAAATTCTGAACTATTAGAAAGACTTGATAGATATACATTCACACGTTGGGGGTTCGTGTTAAAGTTAGGTTAATTCAGATGCTTACCCTTGCTTTTCTAAAAACTACCCCAAATTTTCTAAGACTCTTATAGTTCCCAAAACAGCCATTTTATTTTTTATCTTTCTCCGTTTGAAACGCCACTGCCTAGCAACGAGGCTGCAGTCAACAACCTATCTATACATTACCCTCCATGCAAAATCCAAATGATACTTATGTGAAAGTGCTTGGTGAAACTGTAATGTGCCACACAAACATGAAATACTGTTACTATTCCCACCACAGACACTAGACGCGAGTCTGAGCGTGTGAGACAAGGGCTTGGCAAGAAACTGGGCCTTTTTGTGGACTTGAAGTAGTCCAGATTAGGAGAAAAGCTTTGTTTTCCTGAACTGTATCCTTCCCTAAACAGTTTGTATTAACCTCTGAAAACTGCATCTGCAACAGATAGACCAGGCAACCCAATATTAGTTTCTGTTTACTGAATGAAACTAAAGAGGCTTTTTTTTTTTTTTTCCCTGCAATGAATAAAAAAACACAAATTCTTTGTAAACACTGTGGACTGGATAACTGGTATATATGTATTCCTTTCTCTATATATTTAATTGTTGTTACCAACTATTTCTATATCACATTTTACCAACCTGAATTATATTTCAACTAAATTACAAAAGAGTGAATATTGGCCAGACTATTTGATTATCATTTACAGATTAAATATAGAGCAACAAGAACAATAAAAAAAAAATTCCAATGTAAACCATCTTTGGTAAACTTCATTCATAATATACTTCAAGCTATTTATAAAAAAGAAAAAATTACTTTTATGACTATTTTACTCTACCTGAAACACATCAAAATGAAGTATTAGAGACACAAAAAATAACTTTGACCTAATCAGAAGAATAATTCTAACTATAGTCATGCTGTAAAATATATTCATTAAAATTAAAAGTACATTTTCAATCACCACTACCCTTAAAGTATTCTTTTTTTTTTTTTTTTTTTTCTTGGTAGCAGCTAGGTGATGATGTCAACATGTCAAGTCCACTAACATTGTTACTTAAATAATAACTTTCCTTGGAAACACAATAAAGCCAACTTCTCCATATTCTCAGGCTAGGTTAACAGGAAAATAAATTCTACAAAGTAAATATCCCCAAATTTCTGGTTTACATATCATCAAATCTCAGTTGCTTTTTAAAGACTATATTAGAAAGCAGCTCTTTCCACTAAAGAACATGGATTTCATAGCCAAGTTGATCTGGATTAAATTCCGCATTTACTACTATATGGCTGTGCATCCTTAGGCAAGTTACTGCACCTCTCTGAATCTCCACATCCTAATCTTTTAAATGGGAATAATAATATGCGCTTTGCAGATTTTTTGTAAAGATCAAATAAGATGGTCTATATGAAGCAGTATCAAATTTGTGCTTTCTGTACATTCAGTAGATACACAGAAACCTTCCCTCCACAGGCAGAACATGAATGTTCACTGAATGAATACCCACTATGGCTAGGCACTATGTTATAAGACTATGTGAACTATCTGAAGCAAAGAATTTACACGAAAGTATGAACAGACAACTGATATCGCGCAAACTCTGCAAAACATAGTAAGCAGCTACTTACTAATCTCACGTTTTCAAAACCTGACAGATTTTGATATTGCCACAATCACGCCCATTGGGAGAGATTAAAAAAGGGGGGAAAAAATACTCAGTATTTTTTGTTTGTTTTTAAAACTAAGATGCATAACTACAGAACATATAGCAATACAGCAATATTTTAGTTATGAGTAAAAACAAATTAAATTTTTACACCATTAATAATTTTATTTTTTATGTTACAACTGTATGTCGTTTTTAAAACCCAGAAAAATTTGAAGTATATATTTAAAGCTTAGAAATAATCTATACTTACTTTCGCTGCATCTCATTATAGGCTTAATACTGTGGCCTGACCTGTGGTTATGTGAACAATATGAAAATCTACATTGATTTAACATCACAATAAAAATATATACACATATGTTAGAACTAAGCAACTGTTTCCAGGTTTAGAAACAGCTTTATAAATATTGTGGCCTTACCTGGTAAATAGACTGCTGTGCCTTCCACTGACTCTTCATTAATGCCAATCAGGAAATCACTTTCATTAGAAGTTTCCAAAAGGGAAAATGATGGTGTGGCTAGCTCAGTATTTAACTCCGCAGTGCTTACTGTTGCCTGATTATTAGAGTCAAGAATTCTGGCTGAAACTTGCTGTTCTGATGCTGTTACTGTGGAATACTCCCCTCTGCTCAAAGCTGCTTGTGTTTCAGGGTTTATTTCCAGAGAAGAAGGAACGGTGGGCTTCTCAGAAGTTTGTGGGCTGGGCTGAGGTACCACACCTGTCTCGATCCCCTCAGTCGCAGGAGCAGAAGTGGAATGTGGCCACTGTGAAGCACTTTCTAATTTAATTTCACCTGCAGCTGTGACAACAGTTCCAGTTTCAGGCGTTCTAATACTGAGAAACTCCTTGACTGTTTCTCCAGAAAGCTGAACACTGGTTTTGTTTTTGGAGTCTTGGTGAACCTCAAACCTTTCCTCAGCAATTAGTTCTGTGGGAGAAGCTTCCCTTTCCTCTAATGACTCAGGTTTACTTTCAACTTCTGAAAGTTCTAATTCTGTGTTGGGAGATGAGGATGGAGGCTCAGTTGCGTGAAAGTATTTTTCAAGTGATGGTTTGAAAGTGGCTTCAATATTTGCATAAGCTTCCTTGGCAGAATCTCCTGAAGACATTTGAGATGTTTCCACACCCGTACCTGGCAAAGCACTTGTCTCGAGATCCTCTGTGTGTTCAGAGGCTCCGCTGCCTGAGTAGATAGTGACTGGAGATGACGGTGTCTGAGAGGATAACTTTGCAAATGCTGAAGCTGCTAACGTTGTATCAGTATAACCTGGGGGGTTGGATGCTTCCACCACTGTAGGTGCCTCTGTTAAACTGTGAGCCATAAGATGGATAGTACCAATACTTACATCCGGCGTATGATCTATCAGTGTCTCCCCAGCTCCTGAAGAGAATTCTGGCTGAAATGAAGGGCCTACATATTTCTTTTCTTCATACTCCTTCTGTGTTCTTTCCAACTGGCCCAATGTTGATATTATTTCACTTTGGTCTGCGATAGCTTGACCATCAGACAAAGTGCTTGATTCAAAAATGTCATCCAGGGTTTTAGTTTCAATTTTGGGCTCTTCAATCTCTGGATTTATAGTGGCAGATTGGCTAGGAATGGGCAGGGATGCTGCTGTGGGAAGTAAAGTCTCTAATTCTGTTGCTGTGCTAAGGACAGGGATCTCTGTTGTGAAGATAAAACCCATGTGATCTAATTGGCTCCTGTCTTCAGGAGCCGTTGATTCGTTATGTGTTGCCTGAGTATAGCTAGCCAGAAGAGTGTCACCAGAACCCTCCAGTTTTTCTTTGATTAAAGAATGGTTAACCGCTGCACCATATTCCTCTTGAACTTGAGAGCTTTCTTCATTATTGCCATGTGGTCCTGCTGGTAGCTCTGGATCTGTGTCTGTTTGCATTCCAAGGATGTCTTCATATACAGGTTTAGTGTGATCAATATCTATGATAGTATTTTTATCTGATGTCAGCTCAGGTAGAATTTCCAGGATAGTACTCTCTGTAATTGTCAATATTAAATCCTTGTCCTCTTTGTCCAGGTCTATAATAATATTTTCTGTGGCTTTTCTCCTGTCAGGCTTTAAGGTGGAATCCTCGAATCCTCTGAAACTGTCTGGGAAACTACTTGTAGCACTCTCTGCGGACCTCTCATAGAGCATTGTATTTGATGGTGTGCTAGTTGGATCAGGGGAGCTTTCATTCCGCTCTGAATGAGGAGAAGGCACTACTGAAACAGTTGGGAATCCATCATCAGTAACAGCTTTAGCACTAGAAACCTCAGGGTGTTCTTCCAGGAATCTATTCGAAACAAATGTGGTGCTTCCTTGCCTGGTTGCCTGAGTAGTTCCAGAAGTGTGGACTAAATCAACAGTACCTAATTCCCCAGATCCCTCTCCAGAATGTTCATAAAACAATTCAGATGGTTTTGGTGCTGATGTAACAAATCCTTTGGCCATTTCGAGGCTGTAAGTTCTAGCCAGAAAACCAGAAGAGGTTGCCGTTTCTTTAGTTTCTGCTGTTGAAGAAGTCTCGTTGGAAACTTGTTCAGTCAGAGTTTGTGCTTTACTGGTCTGGAGTTCTTCTGCCCAGCTGACAGTCTGCTTTTGAGGATGTTCAGTGTCTGTGGGGAGGGAGAGGGGTGCCGCAGTGGGTCCTCCTGCTCTGGTATCGCTGAAAATTCCCGTTAAGGTCGAGCTGGATGTTGCTGGACTGCTTTCAGAGGTACTATCGGTTTTGGAAATAAGTGGCTTAACTTCATTTGTTACATTTTCCATTCCCTCATAGTCTTCAGTTACAACACTTGAGACCCTTGTTCCTAAATTTTCCACTTGAGAGGTCTGGGGATGTAATGTGCTAATGATTTGTTCCATTTCAGTAAAATTCACTGATACTATAGCTACGGTAGGTAAAACTTCTTCTCCTGATCCCAGTCCAGAGAATAAGAGATCAGTATCTGACTCTTTAATGGTCGGTCTCACATCTTTGGGAAAGGGTTTTATACTTTCCTCCATTTTGACTGATGAATCCATAACTATACTTTCGGATGGTACAGATTCAGTCACTGAAGCAGTAGCTAAGAAAAAGTGTGATTTCTCAGTAGCTTCAGGGACAGCAGTGTATGGTTCCAAGCCCTTTGTACCTGGATCTGAAGTAGCCATGTGTACTAAGGGAATGACTTTCTCCTCCATTTCATTGTCATCACTATAAGTTTTCTTTGTTGTTAGTACAGAATCTGTTGTTGGGGGCTCAGTTTCAGAAGATGTTTGTGAATCAAAAATGATTTGTTCTGGTGCAACAGAGCTTTGAGGAGATCCAAAGGATGTTTGTTCTTTAATCTTTTCTTCTGATGCTGTTTTGTTTTCAATTTCTTGTCTTACAAGGTTGACTTGACTGGACCATAATTTGGCTGGCTCCAAAGTTTGGGGAAAGTCTACTGAAATTGTGCCACCAACTATTACTTCCCCCTTTTCTGTTGGAGATTCAACATCTTCAGCTTCTGCTGTTGGTGAAATGGTGAGTCTTTTATCAGCTGCAGTGGTAGCTCCCATTTCTCCCAACTCTTGGCCAGTAAATGGGAAATCTATACCAGAAACTTTTCCCATGACACTGGGAAGCACTTGATCCACAGAACTGCTGACTGAGACCAGTTGCTCTCCTGAGCCCTCAGCTAAGGCTGTGAACTCTTCCCAAGGGGATGCTGAAGTGCTGACCGTGGTGTTATTAGGTCCTTCTGGGTGAGGCACGTGATTAGCATGATCTGAAGTAGGTACTGCAGAGGGTGAGGTTTTAGTATCCATTAACACTGTATCTCCAGAGCCTTCCATTATAATTGTTTCTTCTTTTGTTATTGGAGGAGATACTGTCAAGTATTCTCTAAATTCACCACTGAAATCTTCCTCCAAAGGAAAATCTGTAGGAAAGCCCCTTATTTCTTCCCCATGACTTGGCTCTCCTGACACCTCTGAAATCAAGTTTTCCTTGGATGTTTGGCTTATAATTTCAGCCACTTGTCTATCCATTACAGTGCTCAAAATAAATCCTGTTGGCTCAAAAGGGAATGTATTTTCCACGTGGGAAGACAAAGTACTAGCTGCTTCCTTTTTGGTTTGAATATCAGACTCTAAATTTAATGAAAATGAAGAAACAGTGGTGGTTTCTGGATCAGCAGCAGCATCTCCAGAGCCCTGCTCTACAAAGAGGGAGACAGGAATACTTGGAACAGTGGTCAGCCCTTTCTGAACCTCAGGTTGACTACTACTGCTGTGCTCAGTGACCTGTGCTCCTGAATTGTCTAAACCATTTGTTTCTGTAAAGAGAGTAAAACTTGTCATTTCCCTTTCAGACGGTGTGGATGTTGTCAAGGACGTAGTACTTTTCCTAGTAGTAGATACTGAATCACTAAATGTAGTTTCATTTGAACTTTCTAATTCAGAGGGTAAAATTAATTGATCTGATCTCTGTGTGGGTGAATGTTTCTCAGTTGTAGAAGCTGTACCTGGAGTTTCCTCCTCATCTTTCTTTTTCTTTCCCTCAAGAGATGTACTAAAAACCCATTCAGATGTGTCTGTTTCACTTAGAAATTTGGTAGGCACTATTTCTGCAGAAGGCTGTTCAGAAACGGAATAAATGGTAGTTACAGGAACATCAAAAAGGCTTTCCGTGATCATCTTGCTAGTACCTAAAGTACCTTCTGTATTTGTAGTATTTCTCTGTGATAAATCAGCTACCACAGTGAACATTTTAATTTCCTCTTCTCCTTCCCCAGAGCCTTCTGGCATTAGAATTGAAGAAGGAGTCCCTAAAAGCTCTCCAACATGTCTAGGAGTTACTTCTACCCAGCTTTCTATGGTGGAGAATGCATCAGCAGGCTGTGGATTTTCTGTTAGGGTAACTGATTCTTCTGAAACATATGCTGACACAGAACTTGGGACTATGCTTGGAGCATATGTGACAGAAGTAATTTTTTCTGCCTCCTCACCAAGTGTTACTTCTGTAGCCTTTGAAAAGACCACTTTCTGAGATTCTTGGTCAATGGCATCATTTCCTGAAGACTCTTCAGCATTTTTATGTATCAGATGATCAAGTTCAGGACTTCTCTCTGTGACTGAGTCTGCCCCCTCTGTGGCTTCTACCTCATGGAATTGGACTGTGGGGAAAACATCATGCTCACCACTGGAAAAGCGCTCTGGTGTTTCAGGGTAAGTTTCAGGCTTCCATGTAATTTCAAGTGATTTAGATTCTTTAGATTCATCTGGTTGCACTGCAGGAGTCAATTCAGTTTCAGCTATTACAAACGGATGGCTGTGAGAGATTTTTTGAGAAGGTGCAACACTCTCAAACTGGCCACGCCTAGCTTCTGCAGCTTCTTGGTCCTTGGGCACAGTGGTGACTAGGTGCTTCCCATTTATGTACTGCACTGATGGGGTGGTTGTTACATCAGTAGCATTTGCACAGTCTTCCTCTTCCTCTTCATCTTCTTCACTGGGGTATATAGCCATTTCAATTAACTCAGGTAAAATTTCAGCAATTAGATCGTGTTCTGGTTCTGTTTCTTCACTACAAGGTTCTTCTTTAGATTCTGAATCTATTGGATGACCAATTACACTCAAATCACTCATTCGACCTGAAAAAAACAAAGAGTTTTCACAATACTTAAATAGAAGATTTGGCAGTGTACTACAGAAGATACCGATAGCAAGGCTGACCACAATCACACACCCAAAGGATGCAAATTTTTTTCACATTAAGTGCAGTTACCCTTCACACATGATTCTCAGTCTTCGAATCTGCTGTTATATTAACAATAGGAAAAATAAATAAATCTAATAAATCCAATTTAAGGTTAAGGTTTAACGAAAGCAACAAAGCCCTTAAAATGAAATGAGAAATCACATATACATTGTAATCTGGACATGGGAACTCATCTTTGTGTGAAATGAAAATATACATATATATATATATATATTTTTAACCGTGATCATTTCATTGGATCAAACAGAACAAGTAATTGATTATTGTCCCTGAATGTAAGGGAATACTTAGAAACCACTATTCAATAAGAAAATGAGGAGAGAACCCTTCTGGCCTTTTGTCAAAATCTGTACTAGAGAACACTGTTTTTGGAAGAGGAATATTTTCAGTAACCAAGAGAGGCTTCTTTACAGTGTTTTCACAATGCAGTGACAACCCCATGCACTGTAGCAGTTAGGCAGGAGCTGTGGAGAAGCCACAGCTGCAGTCATACCCCTTACACAAGAGCAGGAAGCCCTGGATGGGATTGCTCTGTGCAGGGATAGCTTAATGGAAAGAACCAGAAAGCAAGGGTCTTTACACCTTTATTCTTTGTGGGAGGTCACCTGGATTGGGTCATTCACAGTTCTTGATATTTGTATTTTCTCCAAGGGAAGTTCAGGAGACACGTCTAGCATACTTCAAATAGCATTTATCATCAGAACATTCCCTAGAGTGTAAACTGCCATAGGGCACCAACTACTAAGCCAATTGACTTTTCTTCCACTAGAAATACACCAGCAAAGCTCCTCAACATGGGCACTAAAAAGAAGGAAGATCTGGACCCTCACCCTCATTGTAGTGGCCATTGTTTGGCCTAGGAGAGGGTCCTGCTACCAAAGAACCTCACAGGGACACAGTAGTGCAAAATGGCACCTGTGTATCAACTGACCCATGGAGAAAACAAAGAGAGGTATGGAGGATTATGCACTGTCCTTCCCTTCCACCTCCAGAAATACTGTCGCAGAATTACTTTGCAGCCCATCCCCCATCCATGCAACACATGCTTAGGGTGAAACTGATAAGTTTATAGGAGGAATTATTATGACAGAACCCCATCTTAGAGGAGAAAGAGTAGTTTTCTCATGAATTGCTCCTGTTTAAGAGGCAGCTTCCTTCTATGTAGGTATGTATCAATATCTAGTATTTACTAATACATCAGAAAAGAAAACAACCCCATTGATGAGGAACCAGTATGGCTTGTATCCTAGTCGATTCTGTGTCAGCATAAACATAGAAGCATATGAACTATCAATATAAACTCTACAGAAGCTCCTCCTAGGTTTTTAAATTTGAAAAACAAAAACCATAAGACTTTCATGCAACTTGAAGACATATACTATATTTACATTTATTCCTTTTACTCTAATAAAAAAAGAAAACTTCTCTCACCATATTCATATCTCACACCATATTCCCACTAAATTATCTAAATAAACACTATTTGTATAGGGCTGGGATACCTTTACCCTAACTAGATGTCCTTCTTATTTAACTTTCACACATTATAGTTCATTTATTATATCCCCTTTCCATTCCACCTCATACATTCAGCCTTTTGACAAAGACTTAGGGGTATTCAAACAAATGAAGAATATTTCTACCATACAGAGAAGTTAGATCAATGCATAACTCTAGTATACCATAAAAACATGAAATGAACCCAGATAATTTCTGCCATAGATGTTGCAAATATTGCCCACTTCAAGAAAATGACTAAATATCTTACTTTTTAAAACACAAATTAAAAAGAAAAGTTGGTCCAGTATTACAGCACTGCAATTGTTGCTGTGATCTTACAGATGACAAAATAAAATCTTCAGAAAATTTCACCTTCTTAATATGGTTCTGGTGGAAGTCTTACATGCAGAAAATGTTTAAATTACATGAAAGAATACATTTTAAATGCTTTTTGCACTAATGAATCTCTTGAAATATCAATAATTTTATCAAATCATCAAATCAAGTTATCTCTTATTGCTAATACTATTTAAGGATACTTGAATTAAAGCAGATTTATTTATACTATTCTGTACAACTTCATGGGATATAACTGGAACTCCAAAAAAATGTGCATATCCTAAACAGTTTCTGCTGTCACTTTACGTACAACCTTTTTACTTTGTTTTATTTGGTATAAGTAAAACTAGAATTCAGTATTAAGAAGCATCACACACAATTACACTAAATTCACATCTGTCTATTTAGTGCCACAATGTCTTTCACTGAAACACAGAAACAATTTTAAATCAAACACATGGTCAATTTTAAGCATATAAAGAATCCCCACCACATTTTGTGCCTTTTTTAAAATAGTAGAGTTAAAATTAGATATTTAGTTAGGCTTCTCTAGCCAAACATGAAGATAAATAAGAAAATATTGGCTCGATATTATATATTTATGAATCAACTCGACGGCAGTGGGTTTTTTTTGTTTTGTTTCGTTTTGGTAGACTGAGAATAGGGTAAAACCACTCATTACTATTTTAGATTTTTATTGGTTTGTAAGTAAATTCATTACTTTTAAAACAATAAAGCTGATGTAAATATACCCCATGATCTTCTTAGTGAATAACTGTAGATAGAAATCAAGTATTATGTTGATGCCTCAGAAGAAGGTGGGGTAAAGAAAAGCAGAAGGAGAGAAGACACTAAGGTGTGTGTCAGTGTGTCAAAGGAGCTGATGAATGTTTATGGCACGCAAGTAAATATCTTACAAAGGAATGAATAATTTAAAATAAAATGTTTTCTGGGAAAGAAAACAAAGAAGGACTTTGATTGTAAATAAGCAATTTATACAATTTCACTGACTTTATCAACTATCAATTCTATTAATAAAATACTTGGACATTCACTTTCTAGACGGTCCTTTTAGCTCCAATGAACAAATCATAGAATTCTTTTAGTCCTTTTTCCACTCATTGGATAAAGAACTCAAACCTTCCCTGTTGTTCATAAATCTTTGAGGACGTTTAGCATTTTTGAATATTCTACCATACCATATCAGAATATTTTACTGAAAGACTCAACTGTTAGATGCAGTATATTCCATTTTCTAACTTAAATGACTATCACAATATTTGAATCACAGCAATGCACACATAGCAAAAATATGACCTTTGCACATACTTCCCCACACAGCTCTACTTCATCTTGCCTTTTGCACAAAAATTAAATGCACTACCATAACTATGCATGCTACCATAACCTTACTATCTCCCCAGGACCCCAGTGATTACACAAAATTTACTAAGTGCCTATTATGTATCAGACCCTCTGGCTGACACTTGCTTACCAACTTTCTAGAGTCTCAAGACTTCCAAGTTTCTTCTCTCTCTCTCTCTAACGCTCTTTCCAATAGGTTAGAGAACTGGCCTTACTAAACTCTTTTCTCCCTATTTTAAAAGGAAATTCCTGAGTGTGCATATTGCAAATGTACCAATCATTAAATTCAGACTGATTCCTTTCTTCACCCACTTCCCAATATCTGATCTGACTTGCCTTCAAAATCATTGAAAGTCTAGAAACATTTCAAGCTGTTTCATCTTACGCTTCCTATACGACCATGAAGCCAGCAATGACCAAAGAATTATTGGCACATTATAAAAAAGTGATTGACCCCCGGACTCTCCGTTAACCCAGAACTAAAACCATTCCCGAAGCCAACTCTTTAGACAAAGATTAGACTGGACTATAAGACATAAAATGATACTCGTGAAGAGTGTGCTTCTTAGTTCAAGTAGATACAAGAGACTAAATGGGAAGCTCCCTCCTGTCCGGAGGCAAGATGAGAAGGCAGAAAGGGACAGGAACTAGTTGAATGGACACAGGAAATCCAGGGTAGAAAGGGGAGTGTGCTGTCACATTATAGGGATAGCAACTAGGATCACATAACAATGTGTGTATAAATTTTTGAATGAGAAACTAGAACTATAAACTTTCATTTAAAGCACAAGAAAAAAAAACTGTGAAGAAACTATATTAAAGTGTTCATTTTCATAATTATTAATAGAATTTTTCTACTAAATAGGATTTCTTAAATGAAACCAGGATATGAAATGAGAGTTGAAATTATTTTGTTTGCTTTTGCTGAAAGGAATAAGCAACTACTTTTTTTTTTTTTTTTTTTACCCATTATTATCCATTAATTAAATAAGCTATTACTGGGTTTCTTAATATCAGTTCAGGGATAGGGGAAATGTTAATTACCTAGGACTATGAAGTTAAATTTTCCTACGAACAGATTGTCTGCAACTCAATCTACATTTTATTCTCTCACTGTGGTTAGGCTTGTTCCCAGGCTTTTAAAATGGCCTGGGTGGGGGGTACGAAATCTCTTTACTATAGATAATTCCTTCTGGCCACCCCACACTCCTGTCACCATCACCTCACGTCTCACCCACATTCCCACTTGCTTCTCTTTGTTGATTCAGCCTCTAAAATTACCTCCTCATCCCCCTTTCCTGTTTCCACCCCCATCTACCACACAGATTATTAAAAAGTTGCAAAGGCTATAATTATTGCAAACCAGAAAAGTTTCCTTGTGGGGTGTGGTGGGGGGTACCTGTGCTATTGTGAAAGTAGGTATCTCGTTCCAAAATTATAACTGGTCTATATTGTACCAACAGAACAACCCAATGGAGTATTAAATGTTCCACACTTTTAGGTGAACAAGTCCTTATAAAAGACTGCTCTATTTTTGAATTGTATTCTAGGGTAACATAACTTTTATTTGGATTTCAGGAGTCAGACCACAGAACTCTACACAGTGTGTGTATAATCTTTTCTATGTTTATATGAATATATTTTAACAGCTTGACTTGAATATACTAGTAGCATGGTTAATAGGTTTTTTAATGGCATTTCATACAAAGCTTTATTGCTAGCTGACCTCATATTATTCACCAAGTATTTTTTAGTACTTCATGGCAGAGCTTTGTAGACATAGCACAAGTCTTCCAGTCATACTGTTAACGGACACAAAACATAGTTGCTAAGATGCATAGGCACCTGGTTAAAGTTCATGTTCTCTTTAGGGAATTTTACAATTTAAGTTTAAGAGCTTTTAATTAAATGTAAGTGCATACCAATTTTTTACTCAGCAAAGATGTATGAGGATCACATTTCTTTATTAAAATATATTTCATTTTAATGTGTAACAAAAAAAATTTTGTTCCCTTATTTTAAAAATATAATAGACTGCCATACCAAAGGGCTTAAGAAATACCTCTTGAACTTAAATAGAAAAAGCTTGAAGTCCTATAAGATGTTAAAGTTTTCTGACACATACATATACATCCAATAACCAAAAAGAAATTAATGCTTCACTTTTATTCACCTTTAATATTCTTAATGAAAATAAAATGCTGACAGTATATGAAGCAAAAAAAAGGAAAAGCGAACAAAAAACACCTAATATCAATCTCAACCAAATTTCCTCAGAAATTCTAAAATACCAAACATTTTCAAAATTTGAGAAATTAAAAATGGTGTCAACTCTTTGATAAGGTATATCCAGTGTGTTAAAAAAAAAAAAAAATCACATCAGTAATGAAGATACACAGATATCTTTTCCAAATCTTGTCAGATGTTTTTGCATCCTTAATTATTGTAATAATAGAAAATCATTTGATATTTTACATCAATAATCAATCCCCCAGGAGATAAGAGACACACGGAACTAAAAATCTAGAGATCAATACTGGGTCCTGTGAACCATATTTCCCTATTAGCTCTGCTAGCCGAAGTCCATTTGTGGTCCCACTCAAGCATGCTATCTTATACTGGCTGCCTTCTCATACTGAGCAAGGAGTCCAATATTTCTCAATTCATAAATTTTATACTCATAACATACGTGTGTATAAACAATACAAACATATCTGATGACCTCGCTTTTAAGAAACAGACATGTTATGGAGATGATAAACGGGAATCAGCTCTTTTCGCAACTTCAGCTAATCCTCTCATAATGCTGTTTCTTAAAAGTGAAAAGTGGAAAGAAGGTGTTGAGATACAGTCATCTGATCTAAGTGCACTTGAAAAGATATCATGGCATGTGGGCTCTTCATGCCTATAGGAAAGGCCCAAAGGACTTCAAAACCTCCAATTTGTAAAGAGTAAGGGCTTTCCTAGGGAGCATAATTAACTAATTTGGGGACCTTCAAGCATTTTTGGAAGCCCTGGTGGCGTAGTGGTTAAGTGCTATGCTGCCAACCAAAGGGTCGACAGTTCGAATCCTCCAGGCACTCCTTGGAAACTCTGTGGGGCACTTCTACTCTGTCCTATAGGGTCGCTATGAGTCAGGATCAATTCGACTGCACTGGGTTTGGTTTTTTGTTTTTTTGAAGCATTTTTGAACAATAAGATAAAGGGTTATATGAAAAAGAGGGAAGTCAGATTATTTGAGTTTCTAAATGTTTTTTAAAGGATCAAAAGCTGAGCAAATTAACGGAAACCAACTATAGGGCAATACTTTTATTATCTTTTCATTTTATTTCTCCAATATCATAAAAACTTTTTCTTATGAAGATATTACCAGATAGCCTAGCACTCAGAGATGTATTTTGGTCAGAATCAAGGAATTAAAAATAGAAGTTTTCTTTATGAACAAGTGCCTCCTTTGCCATGAGGCCAGAAGAACTGGATGATCTCTAGATACCATTACTGAACATTTTGATCAAAGATTCTATAGAAGAATCCTGATCAAAAGGGGGAAATGCAGAACAGAATTCCAAATTTTTATGGACGCTAGACTTTCTGGAGCCATGGGGACTGGATGAACCCCTGAAACTATTACCGTGAGATAATTTTTAAAACTTAAACCAAAAATATTCCCTGAAGTCTTAAAACCAAACAATAGCTTAGCCTAACTAGTAAAGAATGTCTGCCTTGGGTATTATGCTCTTTTAAGATTTATATGGGATCAAAGTGATAACAGCAATTCTAAAGACTAGATAAGAACGTTAGGGGGCAGTGAGTTTATGTTAATGGCAGAGGAACAATTCAGACAAGGAAGATGAGAATGGTTGCCCAACTCAAAGAATGTAATCCATGTCACTGAATTGCACACGTAGAAAGGGTTGAACTGGTGCATGTTGCTGTGTATATTCTCAACAACAAAATAAAATAAATAAAAGTTTGGCTAAAGTAAAACAAACGCCCCTCATACATAAGTGTGTATGTGTGTGTGTTTCTTTTCTAAGGCCTTAAAATTATAGCTACTAAGCTAAACTTTATCAAACACCATTTTATTCTTAATCACGTCACTCCTTTCTTTGTTCAAAACTTGAAAGTTTCTCGTCGCCTTTTCAACCTGGCCTCTTCAACAAGGTATTCAAACAGCTCAATTAAGTGGCCTCACATCATCGCTTCTTTCAGTTCTCTGTTATCACTCTCTGCATCAGAGTCCATCAAACCATATCCCTATCTCAATATCACCCTCATTTCCACCTCAGACTTTGGTTCAAGAAGAACAATCTGGCCCCAACTTGGAATGCCTCATAAATCCCACTTTGAACACTACCTGTTGTCAACAAGTTGATTCTGACTCATAGTGACCCTATAGAACAGAGTAGAACGGTCCTATAGAGTTTCCAAGGCTGTAATCTTTATGGAAGCATTCTGCCACATCTTTCTCCCGCAGAGCAGCAGGTGTGTTCGAACCATCAACCTTTAGGTTGGTGGCCTAGCACTTAACATCTGTGCCACCAGGGTTCCTTCTTTTGAACATTACCCACCCATTTATAAGTAACCCAGTTAAAGTCCTCAGTCCTCCAATATATCACCACCAGAAATTCAGACTTAAGTAGTCTGGTGGGGGATGGGGAGGCGTGTATTTTTATTTGGAGGCTCCTAGGGGCTTCAGATGTGTAGCCAAGGTTGAGAAGCAGCATGGGCAATATTGATGTGCCAGGAGATGTCCTGGTGCTCCTCAGTCCACAGCACAGAACAGCATCACGGGCAGTCGGCCAGGCTGGGTCATGGTAAGACAGGTCTGGACACTCCAAGGTAAACTGAGTGGTTGCTCAATGAGGGTATGAATGCCCTGAATTTTCTCTGAGACCAAATCTGAGACTTGACCTGCTAAAGATGCTTCTTATCTTGTACTTCAAATTAGCTTCTGTTTTTCCTTTTACCAAGCAAGAAGTTTTTCTTTATCACGTACTCTCTTAGAAGTGTCTGAGTGGTGTACATGGTTAAAAACCATCAACTACTAGCTGAAAGTTTGGCAGTTCAAACCCACCCAGAGTAGCCTTGGAAGATAGGCCTGGCAACCTACTTCTGAAAGGTCACAGCCTTGGAAATCCTGTGGAGCCATTTTACTCTGCACACATGGGGTTGCCAGAATCAGCTCGATGGCAACCAGCAACAACAACATGTATTCTCTTGCTCATTATTTAAATTGCCTGACCAACTAAGTCATAAATTGTGTTATTTTTTCCCCAGCCATCTAATAGCTTGATTGAATGGCTGCATTTCAACAAAGCTCTAAAATGTTTCCTGGGAGTAGGGTGCAGAAATAGACAGGGAATGTTTTATCTGCATAGAGTAAGATGGGCTCCTCTATACAGAAGAGCAATAGAAGAGTTCAACATTGTGCAAATTATAGTTACACTATATTCCTTCAGACTCTACCAGAAATATATATTAATAGATGGCCTTTTCTTTGCTGTTTCTCAACTCAGAAAAACCAAAATTTTCAGAAATCTATAACATACAGCAAATGCCCAAAGCAACTAAAACACCCCTTGAGAGACACCAAGGTTCTTCCCTGGGTGGTGTACAAATGGTTTGCACTCGACTGCTAACCTTACGGTTGACTATTCAAACCCACCCAGCTGTGCCACAGAAGGAAGGCCTGACAATCTGCTTCCATAAATATTCCAGCCAAGAAAATCCTAAGGAGCAGTTCAACTCTGTAACACACGTGGTCACCATGAGTCAGAAGCAACTCAGTGGCAATGGGTTTTGTGTGTATGAGACACCAGGAACACTATGCTACAAACAAAAAAGACGGAGTCATTAGGACCTAGTCACAGTACTGTGCACTGATTATACATGCATACTAACAAGTTGGTGTGTGCTACATGGACACAATACAGCAAGTAATTTTCATAGACTAGATGCTGAAATACTGTTAAACTTTTCCTTCCACTCCAGAAATTACCATGTCCTACTATGTCGACGGCACTGGGTTGGGTTTTTTATTTAGACTTTAGGAAACACTGGTGGCGTAGTGGTTAAGAGCTAGGGCTGCTAGCCAAAAGGTTGGCAGTTCGACTCCACCAGGTGCTCCCTGGAAACCCTGCGGGGCAGTTCTACTCTGTCCTTTAGGGTCTCTATGAGTCAGAATCAACTTGACGGCAATGGGTTTCGTTGGTTTGGTTATTTACACTTTAAATTATTTACGGAGAAACACTTTCAACATTACTTCAATAATTCTAGCAAGTACTTAGAAGGTTCACCACAATTTATTTTCCTCCAAAAAAGCGTATCATTCTTTTAAGAAAAATCATATCCTTCTTTTTGCCAAGAATGGGTATTAACCCTTCTGATTCATATTCGAAAAGCGTAGTAATGACACTGTCTCTATAAAGATCATTTTTTAACGCAATAAAATCTGTTCTCAATGGTCCACATGAGGCCCTAGGACAAAAGAATATTTTACATTTTCTGTCACTTCAATTACATGGTGAAAAATTCCAAGTACTTTGATACAAATGAAAAAAAGTATATATATATACACACACATATATATACTACAGTTTTCACTAAAATACATTCTCCCCCACCCACCTCCAACCAGGGCCCCATTCTTGGAATGGTTCTATCAATGCCACCTCTTAATAACCAACTGTTTCTCAGTTTCACAAACTGGGCTTACTGAAGTTTAATGTTGTAATCTTTTTTTTTTTAACTGACGAAAAGTAAGCAATGTCTTCGTAAAAACATAAAACTTTCAGCTTTTTCAGCTTTCTCTATTTTAATGAAACTTTAGAGAGCATTTCTTTTCCCTTTCGTTTATTCCAAGGGCTCCTCTTAACACCCACACCTCTCCGTCTAGCTGCACTCCTCGCTCCAAAATGTTCTAAACACTGTCTGGACACATGAATATTTTTTATTCGTTGCACAAATGAATGATCTAAGAGCTATTAGGAAAAAAGAATGTAATCCCTGTGTAGAGAACTGGGGGTTTCCTTGACAACCACAGAAAGACAGCAAAGAATGCCCATGCATTCTATGAATATGCAGGAAGAGGCTAGGCCCAGTACCTGGGGAGATTTATAAAGACTTTGTAAAAAGGCCTTTTTCTTTGAAAAAAAATTAAATTGGTAGCCATCAAAAAAATCATAAACCCACTTTTCACACTTGAAAAACACAGAACAGAAAGATAATGAATTCCACATTGAGGTGCTATAGGATTAATACTATATTTAAATTGTAAATAAGGGCTGCAGCTGCTTCTGATTTGCACCCAAAATGGCATCACCCTGGATAAACACAACCCAGGGAGGATTAAAAATTTAACAGGCTCTTGCAGTTAAGCAAATACTATAATTGTGTTCGGCTCCCTACAGCAAAAATCGCCTTGAATCTTAAGATAATTCAATTTTTACCTACTTAGTACAAAGCCATCTATATTTTTCCACATTTAGATGTTCAGAATGAAATCATTTGCAAACAGAAGGGGAATTAATTTGTACTAAGTATCTCCTACATGCCAGGCAATGCGTTCAATGCTTTTTCACTAGCCCGTTGCTGTCGAGTCGATTCGGCCTCAAAACAACGCTATGAAACAGAGCAGAACTGCCCCACAGTGTTTCCAAGGAGCATTGGTGGATTTGAACTGCCAACCTTTTGGTTAGCAGTCAGCTATGTATGTAAAATACTTACCACAGTGACTAGCATATGGCAAGTACTTGAAGAGATCCCCTTCTCCTTTTTTAAGCAATCTAGTGATTTAGTAGTATTAATATATCTTTCTAATGTTATAACATTATAAATAATTTATCCAAGACCAAACTAATCATATGTAACAATGGTGACAACAAACCCAGGTCTGTTTCCAAAGACTGTTCCCACTACATCTGCTGACCCTTACATGTAGCCTACGGGGCAAACTCTGTGGCCATGTTCATTCAGAATACCACAGATGGAAATGTACGGTTCTTCAGAAAACTCCAGTTCTAGTCTAATTCTAGTGTGATACCTTTTATATGCTTGGCCATGGTAAGTATCTGGCAATTTAATAAATAAGTATATGTGTGTGTACAAATATAAGTGTATATGTGTGTATGAGGAAACCCTGGTGGCGTAGTGGTTAGGAGATAGGGCTGGTAACCAAAAGGTCTACAGTTTAAATCCACCAGGTGCTCCTTGGAAACTCTATGGGGCACTTCTACTTGGTCCTATAGGGTGGCTATGAGCTGGAATCGAATGGACGGCAATGGGTTTTGTTTTGTTCCTATGTGAGTACCTGGTTTCATAATCGTTGGAGAAAGAATATGGGTCAAAGTTTAGAAATATTCTTTCTATATAACAATAACCACTGTATCTATTTTACTGACACAAAACTCTGACAATGAAATTAAGAAATTCCTGGGTCCAGACACATTGCAGACAACCAAAGAAGCTGAACTCCAGATTTCCCTGACTTGCAGCACTTGCTCCTATAATCCTACCAACTCAATTCTCACTTGAATTAAAATGTCATAAACCTTTACATCGCCTTTTAGCAAGCCCAGGCACTCTTTAAAAAGTAGTTTTATGCCATTTAACTTTACAATTGTGTACTGCTGAACTGATACTTCATGGGAGTATATTTTGAGAAGTTAAACGTACCTAGCCCACAGAAGGTGCTGTCTTTATCATAAAGTATGAATCACTGAAGCACAGAAAAGTGTTGAGAATACTCCCTCCCTCCTACCCCCCAGCCGCACCTCATGAGAAAGTTGGCATAATATCTCTGGTTTCCATGAACTGTGTAACCTGTTGCCGCGGAGCCAATCCTGAGTTCTACGAGAATGTTCAGCTTCTGAAGCAGGCAATGCTTTCTTTCTGATCCCAGCCCTATTTAGAAAAATAGTTGATAGTACTTGGGGCTCCTTAGCCCCACTGGTAAGCCTAAGTTGGGAAGCATTTGTTTTTAAATCAACTCCCCCAGCAAGGACCAGCTTAAGTCTCTTCTTTCTCATGAAACATTCTATAACTTCCCTGCCTTCACTGATTCCTTCCTTTGCTGAGCTCAGCTGTTATTCACAGTCAGTACCACATTACCTAGCTTGTAATTATATGTTTTTGTTCTGAAACTACATCTGATTGTGTTAATACTGACTCTTTAATATGCAGTTAAATTCTGTGGGAGCAGGGCCTATGGTTAACTTTTCTTTTGTGCTCCACACC